>NW_006774067.1:3276893-3301937 GCF_000442215.2 Lipotes vexillifer
GGAAAGAGGGAGAGAAGCAGGGAAGAAAGGAAGGAAGGAAGGAGGGAAGAAAGAAAAAAGGAAATGCAGGGAAAGGACAACAACAAAAAAAGTAGAAAAGGAAAGGAATTGGAGACGACTGATATTACAAATTGGGAGGATGTGGAGCAATAGAAACTCTAAGACACTGCTGGTAGGAATGGAATTGGCAACACAATTGCGGAAAACAATTTGACACTATCTTGTAAGGTTAAAGACGTTCATAACCTCTTACCCTCCTACTTTATCCAAAACTTATAATGGTAATTAATGGCAATTATAATGGTAATTACTTTATCCAATTATTATAATGGTAACATGCTTACAAGATGACAAAGAATATTCATTGTGACGTTTGTAACTGCAGTAAATTGAAAACACCTTCATTTACAAGAAAATTGATAACTAAACTGTAGTAGAGTTATACAATTAAATATTGTTTTAGCAGTTAAAATGGAATGAACTAGGCTTCCTATTTCAATGTAGAAAGACTACAAGGATATAATATTGAAAAAAACAAACTACATAAAATCCTACAAAAAATAATTTAAGTGTGTATATATATAGATTATATATAACCTATGCATGAGAAAAATAAGCACCATAACAGGGTAATGGATTCCCATAGGAGGTAGAAAAGAAGGATACAAAATAAATAAATGGCTTGATGACAGGTTTAGTTTAGTTTAGTTTAGTTTTGTCTTGAGTTCCCTGACACATCCCCAGTTTCTTAAACAGAACCTGGCACAAAGGAAGTTCTCAAAGATGTTGAACAAATGAATAAAAGAATGAATGTATGATATTTTCAGTTTCCTTCTTATAATCTGTATAATTACAATTATCAAGATTTTAATTATATCATTCTTTGTACTATTATTCTATGTATGAAACACTTTAGAATTTTAAAAACTAAAAAAAAATACTGACACTTCATATAAAAACTTATTTTAAGCTGTTATTCTCATTTTTAGAAAAAATATAGGGCACCATTTTGTCAGTTATTTATCCTTAGAAGAGATTATGTAATGTTTTTCTATTAATAATAAGAAATTGAAATTATAAATACAATCAATGCTATCAATGTTATTACAGTTTTACCCTCAAAAACGTTTTGAATCAAAGATCTCTAGTATTTCTATAATAATCTTCTATCTTGTAAACATGATAGATGTAATCATGTACACCCTCATAAACATGTCCAAGATTAATGACATCAGGTATTGTCTGAAACCTTAAGCAAAATAATTATTTTAATATCAGAGTAGCACACATTATCTTGCCTTACTCAGCATCAGTTTGTACTGAGCCAATAACTTGCTCAGGGCAGATTATTGCTAATGAGACCAAGGTCACAAGCTCTTTCGACTTGCAGGCCAGTTAGTTTGTTCTGCACCTTGGCTCCTGATTGCACCATAGGGTGGTGGGTCTTACTTGAGAACTTATACAAATAGAAAAATGGTTTCATTTAAGCAAACAGACCGGAAATCTTTGAAAACACAGTTTTCCTCTTTTGGAAGTTAAGTTGTTACTAGAATATAAGAAGCTAGAGGAAATACTAGAAGTTAAGGGCCAAAGAGAAAGTTACTAATGTTTAAGTCAGAGTTAGAAATGCAAATCTGAAGTTCCAGACCACTGCAATAGTGAGTATTGCAATAAAGTGACTCACATACATTTTTTGGTTTCTCAGTGCATATAAAAGTTATGCTTACACAATATTTCTGTAGTCCAGTAAGTGTGCAACAGCGTTATGTCTATAAGAAAAACAACATACATAACTTAATTAACAATACTTTATTGTTAAAAACTGCTAACCATCATGTGAACCTTCAGTGAGTTGAATTTTTTTTTGCTGGTGGAGGGTATGCCTTGATGTTGATTGGCTGCTGACTACTTAGGGTGGTGGGTGCTGCAGGTTGGGGTGACTTTGGCAATTTCTTAAAATAAGGCAGTAATGAAGCTTGCTGCATCAATTGACTCTTCCTTTCATGAACAATTTTTCTGTAGCATTCAATATTGCTTGATAAAATTTTATCCACAGTAGAACTTCTTTCAAAATTGGAGTCAATTGTCTCTAACCTTGATGCTGCTTTATCAATTAAATTTCTACACTATTCTATGTCTTTTGTTGTCATTTCAATAGTCTTTCCAGCATCTTTACTAGGAGTAGATTCCATCTCAAGAAATCACTTTCTTTGCTATCTGTAAGCAACTCCTCATCTGTTAAAGTTTATCACGAGACTGAGCAATTTAGTCACATCTTCAGGCTCCACTTCTAATTCTAGTTCTCTTGCTATTTCTACCACCCCCAGAGTTACTTCCTCCACTAAAGTCTTGAACCCTTTAAAGTCGTCCATGAGGACTGGAATCAACTTCCAAACTCCTGTTTATGTTAATATTTTTGACCTCTTCTCATGAATCATGAATGTTCTTAATGACATCTAGGATGGTGAATTCTTTCCAAAAGGTTTTCAAGATACTTTGCCCAGATCCATCAGAGGAATCAGTATCTATGGCAGCAATAGCCTTACAAAATGTATTTCTTAAATAATAAGATTTAAAAATTCAAAATCACACCTTCACCCATTCTGGGCTGCAGAATGGATGTTGTGTTGGCAGACATGAAATCTCATTGTATATCTCCGTCAGAGCTCTTGGGTGCAATTGTTCTTGAACAGTAATATTTTTAAAGCAATCTTTCTTTTCTGAGTTGCTGGTTTCAACAGTGAGATTAAAATATTCAATAAACCATATTGTAAACATATATGTTGTCATCCAGGCTTTGTTGTTCTATTTATAGAGCACAGTAATGGAGTAATTTGTAATTTGTAATATATTATCTCATTTTAAACCACTGCACAACACTACAATATAGGAATTATTAGGCCTATTTTACAAATAAGAAAATTAACTATTAAGAAGAAAAATAAATTTTGACAAATTTTGTCCTAGGAATATCCACCAGATTGGTCTGTGCTTGAGTGAGCTTGAATCGGTTTATGAGAGCCAATTGTTAAATTTTGTGAGGGGGTTGTTAAACTGTTGGTAGTTTTGAAATGGCCAAGGTGGGAGTATTTACACCACAGAAACTGGCAAATGCTACAAGTCAGAGCTCTCTCTTTTCAGAGGGCTGCTTTACTAGCCCACAACTGAATGTCACTCAGCTAATTTCTACAGAGTTAGGATTTATATTCTTCTGTGTTTTGTTAGAGAACCCATTCTTTTGATCTCTGTATAATATGGTTTTATGTGACACTATCACTCTTCTAAAATTTATTTTGTATTAGTATAACATTAATAAGGTTAATAAATCTTAAATTACATTTTATAGTGCCTAATAGTAAATCATGCTTACACTGATTAAATTAGTGATCCTTGAATATCAAACTAGAAAACAAGTCCTTTATTTAGTAGCTAAGGGGGAGGTTTCATGCAGGGCATGGCCATTATCAGAACTATGATAAGCTTTTTAACACATTTTCAGACAGTAGGGTGAAAAGTGGTTTTTGTTTTAGAAGAGACCAGAGGTAAGCAATCAGAAGCCTATTAAAATAGTCTCTGTGAGCGGTAACAAGGTCTTCACTAATACAGTAGTGGCAAGTGTAGCTCCTGAATTTTATTGTTACTACCAGAGGACATCTGCACACCATAATAAAATGCCATATGGGAACTTAGCTTTGGTGGCTCAGTACAAAATTTGCTCCTATAAAATACTTAATTTGTGTCAATTGATACGATTGTACCTGAGTGTCTTCCTTTAAAAAAAATTAGTTCTCTCCTAGAGAGCACTGTACTGTTTCTAATTATTTGATAAGAGTAATGAAGTGAATTCATCTTCAAATTTTTAGAGATTTATGAATTTATGCCTGACTGAAAGCATTTTTGTCCTAGGAATATCCACTCTTTTCATGTTAATTTTCCCTCCATCTGTCCAAATATTCAGAAGGTGAAGAATACATTTGATCATATCCAAATTGTCCTGTTTCTTTTCCGTTTTGCTAAATTGATTCCTCTAAGGAAAGGACTCTCTCCATTTTATCAGATTTTAATCTATCTTGGAAACACCATAACAGTGAGTCCCTTTCGTTTTAGTGCTTTTAAAATGCTATTAACTCTCATTTTCAAACAGGAAAGAACTGATCACCTCCAATGTCACAGGTAGAAAGAGGAACAAATATACGTTTAATCTAAGGCATTTTATCACTAGATATTTACATGAAATTTGTATAGTTGATAGTTTGTAATTTAATAAATTAATTTAACCATGATCAAATTAGAACTTAAAAAAATACATAACAGGCATAAATCTCAGTCCATAAGCTCTGTTGTGAAAGAAATATCATTTAATTATTTTTTATAACTTTATTAAGTTTTTACATTGAAATCCCATTCTCTTGGGACAGCCTTATAGTCGAGCTCAGTAATGGTTCTGTCCTCTTTTCTCTTTTGCCCTTGGAACCCTTATAGGGTTCCAAGACCCTATAAGTTACCAGTGTCCAATGGCAGAGGTGAATGTGGTTTTTAGTTACCTATTTCCATAGGTCACCAAACATCCTGCACATATGATCCCTTTAGGTCTGGTGGCTCTCTATAATTTTGGTAAAATTATTTGTAAATGGAAATTTTTGTTGAGTTTTGAACCTCTATGCCTATGGCCTGAAGTAATTTGTAATAATTTCTCGGTATAATCTTGGTGCCCGTATTCCCAGATGACTGTCCACAGAACTGCTATGAAGCAAATTCTGGTTTCCTATTACCTCTAGACCTGAAAGCCTTTCCCTGGTTTCTTTTCTCAGGCCAAGGAAGTCTCCATATAATCTGGAGAGAATCCTTCTTCCATCATGTTTCACCATCAGCTGATTCCATCTGAAACCCTGTTTCTTTTTTCTTTTACTCCCTTAGAAAAGTCTCTAAGTTCTCCTAAGAGTGCAAGCTACTGGAAGGGACCTAATTCTACTGTGTACCCTGCCAAATGCTTCCCTTGGAGCTAGGAAATACAGATCAAACTGCCTAAAAGAGATTGAGGCAGAGGCCAACATTTCAGGAGAATCTTCACTCACATAAGAAATATTACAATTGCATAACAAACATAAGATACAGATTATGAGGACTTACTGACTCAATATAAATATGTTTATACTTCTTTGTGAATGTGGATAATGCAGGTTGTCTGGGAAAATATTGCTCTACAAGTGCTACAGATAATCTTTCATCAGAAGGATCTGTAACCATTTTAATATTGGAATTCTTTTGACATCAGTAATATTATCCTTGGAAGAAAGGATATGGTTGGGATTGGGTCACATTTATGATCATGACATAGCAAAACTAACCTGACCCACATAGTGAATGATGGTCTAGCCCTGATGACCTCGTTGCTCTAATAAGCTATTTAGTCAGTCACAAAATATTGGGTTGGCCAAAAAGTTCGTTCGGGATTTTCTGTAAAATCTTACAGGAAAACTCTAATGAACTTTTTGGCTAACCAATATCACCAAGTTTTAACAACATACAAAGCAGTATACAGTTCACTACTTAACTATCCTCATTTTCATGTATCTTAGATTCACAAGGATTCAGGTCAATCATTGTAAAAATAAGTAAGATTAACTTTGTTTTTATTAGTTTGATTTCCTGATCCCTACATATTTGCTTGGGGCATAAGAAGTTAAATTATTCCAAAGGCAGACACTAATCTTCCTTTGTAGTTCACCTGGACACCTTCAGAATCCTATTAGTGAAAAAAAAATCACATTATTTAGTTCCAGCAATAGAATCAAAATTATATCAATAAAAATAAATCTAAAAGCAACAAAAGTGTTATTGAATCTTTCTGTTAATTTTTCTCTCCTTCTTATCGTAAGTTTTATTTCCCTGTGTCTGCATGGCTCACTGGTCACTCAACGATTGGACAGAAGCTGTGCTCATGCTCCTGTGTCCCTAAGGCTTCTACTCTGTGCTGACAGATCTGGGGATGGGGGTGGGGTTGAACAGTTTCAAGCCTGCCTTAACTTTTACTTTCTGATCCAGTTCTGTCTCCTCTGTGCATGCCTACTGTTTTCTAGTCAGCCAAGAATGTATGGGGAGCTTAGCTTCCAGGGCTCTTTCATTTCCAGGCTCTCCCTTTTAAAAGTCCAGCTTGACTGCCACTTCCCCCAATCAAGTCCACAACCTCAGGCTAGCAGAGCTTTGATTTTCCACCCTTACTTCCGACTTAGTTTGCTACTTTTACCTACTATGCCACAGGGTGTGGTTTTTTACTCTGTTCAAAATCAATCAAGTCAGCCTCCTTTGTCAGCAAAGTTGCTAGTTTCCTGCAGCCATCTATACCCTGGTTAAACTATTGTGCTGATAATACTGAGAGTGAAGTGCAGGGGTGGGGGGCAGGAAAGGGAACAGCCCCAGGCCATAGAATCTTACCGTTTTTAGCGGAAGTTCTAGCAGTTTTTCAAAAATAAATGTTTCACAATTTGTTTTTGCCTTTGATCAACTTTCAGTGTCCTGACATGGTTGTTTTCAACAATATTGTACAATTTTATACTTGCTTTTTTCTAGAAGTCTTCTGTCTACCATTGCTGGAAATCCTGCCTTATTTTTTGCATTGTTAAAGGGTTTTTCAATTATCTCATTTTATCATCACAATCAGTCTATGAATTAATGTTTTATATTATGATTTTACAGGAGCAGAACCCATGAACAAATAGATTCAGAAGTATGACCAGGAGGAGGGTCTACATATGCCCAAAGATATATGATTGGCTTGTTCCAGAAAACCCATTCATACCAAAGTGATAGACCATTCTTTACATTAATACATTATGGAAAACAAAACAAAACCATGATGCTTCGCAAATAAACAGACACAGTCACACATAATGTTCTTTGCTTTCGTAACTGAGAACAGAATGATCCCTTTTCACTCCCCATACGTCACTTTTCCTCCCATACAATAACCAAATCTTCTCAGTATTGAAATACAGTAATTGCCTTTATTAAGTGTAATGAATGCATCTGAAATTAGGAGCATACTTAGATTCCAGCGAAAAACAAGAAACAGCTTATTTATGCAACATGTAACAAAAACACAGCTCCATTGCGAATAACACTTTTTAAAACACAGCATAAAAGTAATAAATTATTTTAGCATCTAACAATCACTTTAATTATGTTTTCCAATTCTATCACTGAGGTTGGAAACATATTTTCATAAAATGTTTCCCACATGTACATTCAGTCTTTCCATAAAGCACTTAGTTTTGCAATAAAAACACAGCTTATTTTTAATGTGGAAATTCTGGGTAGTCCAAACAGTAGGCTTTGCAAATCTGACAGCAAAGCTAAGTGCTATCGAGAGATACTGTGAAATAAACAGTTCTGAATTCTGATCACGCTTTCCATTTTGTTGAAATACATGTAATATCTCAATTTTAATTTGTATTTCAATATTTAGTTTTGTTTAGTATATGATGCAATATTATAGCTTAGAACTAGCTTAGAATGCTGTTTTATTAGCTTAGGCTGCCATAACAAATACCATAGACTGAGTGGATTAAATAACAGAAATTTATTTCCCACCGATCTGCAAAATCTGTGGTAACTCGAAGATCAAGGTGTCAGTAACATAGGTTTCAATCTGAGGCCATCTTGCTGTGTATTCACATGACCTCTTCTTTGTATGTTCACAGAGAGAATCAGAGCGAGCTCTCTGGTGTCTCTTCTTTTAAGGACACTAATCCCTTTGGACCAGGGCCCACCCTCATGACCCCATCTACTCTACCTCCAAAAGGCCCCATCTCCAAATACCATCACATTGGGAGTTAGAGCTTCAACATATAAATTCTGAAAAGATACAAACAGTCCATAACAAATGTCAACACAAATTAACTCACTTACACATTCAAAGAATATTTACTTGGGGAGCCTGGTGTAAGAGAGTGAATAAAAAAGATATTGTGCTTGTCCTCATGAAGCTGAAATCTAATTTATTTATTTTTGCTCATGTCCATCTTTGGTAAGGATTTCCAAAATAACCCCCAGAATTTCGGGAAGCTGTATATATACTGGAAGAAAGAATCTCCATGGCTACATTTTTTTCTAATAAAAATTATAATATTTAACATAAAACAATTTACATAGAGGTAATAAGTATTAAACACATCATGTGATAGTCTCTGAGGCCCTTCTTTGCTGTTGTTAGTTTTACCTCAATATAAAAGACATCTACCAATTTCCCAAATACACGATGATAAATTTATTTTAACTCTGCTTCATCTTACTCATCTTTCCAAAGGATAATGCAGAGGGAAGACAAGAGGGTTTTGAGCATTGGGTAGAAGAAAGACATAGCATGAGTCCAAAACGATGTAGCAATAATAACTGAAAAATTATTGTGATAAAAATATTTTATGACTGACTATAAATGTTCGTTTTGTTAAAATACATACTATAAATCTGATTTGAAGCAGAGCTAATACTTTGGTAACAGTTTTTCCTACTTTACAACTTTTTAAAATTATGTCATTCTCCCTCAATTTATTAAAACTATACATTTTGGAGGAAGCCATCATTCAATGCTGTTTTTTTACAATTTAGCTGTCATTGTGTTCATCTTAGAAAGCACTGTAGCTTTTTTGCTTGAGGGTTTTTGTGCCATTCCAAATCTTTATACATAAATTTTCAGCTGGCATTCAAGGCCCTTCACACTATGATACAGACGAAACACTATCTTTCATTCTCCTCACTCATCCTCCTTGGCCAAGTCTCATAGTGTTCAGCTTGCCAGGAAAACTAGATTATATACTGTCTGCTGAACTGATCTAAATCATTCTCACATCTGTGCCATTTTTCATGCTGTCCTTTTCCAGGAATAAAACACACACACACACACACACACACACACACACACACACACACACGGAAGATGTATATATAATCTTACTGCATAATTCACATATTACATTTCTGAATTTTCCTAACCACTCTTGCAACTTTTACCTCATTGAATCTCTGATCACATTTTATAACTAAATTTGAAGACAAATCTTTAAGTGTTTTCAAGTCAGATGAAACAAAGCACAATCACATAAAGGAACATTTTTTTCATATTCCATAAAATATATTGTTAAAGGTATTTTCTTTATGTGGTTTAAATTCTCTTAAATTAAAAAAAATGATGTAATGTTGGAAAAAGATATGGATCGTATATTGTTTTGTTTCTCTTGGTCATAAAATGGTAATTGTGTAGTAATATTTTTGTCCCTTCCAGTTAGCTAGCTTGGAAGTAAATGTGATATTCAATCGTAGTAACTATATGCAAACATTAGCTCCCAGGAGATTAGCTGCTCGTTCATAAGGTGTGGTGCATAAGAGAACCACAGACCCAAGAAATGCCTGACTCAAGGTGGTACTCAGTGAATTCAAATCCTAGGGGCATAAAGATGTTCAGAGATTGTGATCTATAGGCTCAGGTTATAGCCCTGTTTTGGGAGAAAAGCAGAGGTACAGAAAAAGGTTTTAGTAATGGTGAGGAACTATAGGAACAAAGTTGGCAGAAACGAGGCAAGAACCCATGCTGTGGTCAGCTGGCTGGCTGTGTAGCCAAGAGCTTCATTCAAGCCTCATACAGGAGAAAACTTGTACTCAGAGTTTATTCTGAACCTGACACTGCTTAGGTCCTGGGTTACTGATGAGAACAAAACAAAAACCCTGCTCTCATAAAACTTACATTCCAGTGTAGCGTCACAGACAGTAAACAAACACACATATTTCAGAGAGTGATAACAGTCAAAAAGATAAATAAAAGAGAGTAAGGAAAAAGAGCATTGAATTAATTAAGATGAATGGTGAAGACCTTTCAGTCAGGTGAAATATGACCAGGGATCAGTATGAAGTAATGGAGGGAGCTATCAGTATTTCTGAGTAATGTACCTTTCGGGCAGAGAAAACAAAAAATGCCACATGTCTAGGAAGAATATGCTTGGTTAGAAGGCCAGAAAGATAGAGGGTGGTTAGGATGAAGTGAAAAAAGAGAGAATGGCCATTTTTAGATGAGGATTTTAAAAATATTTTTCAATGAATATTAGTAAAGTCTATTATAATTTTATATCCATTTGTAAAAAACATACTTTTCTACATCAATAAGAAAGTTGTAGAGTTTTTTAAAATGTGTTGCTGATTTAAAGAATAATTATCTCCTATCTAACTATATCCCAATGCAGTCTTCTCATTGCCAAACTTAGAGTGAATGATAACAATTTGGCTCACATTTCTTGGTATTTTGTGAAATGTAAGGGTTCACGTAGTACTCAGCAATTTACTTGTACACTGACAAGTATAAAAAATTCTTGAAGAAATTTATAGTCATGTTCCTTTTCTAATACACATTCTAGGTGTTTGTCTTGATATAGGAAAAATCAGCTCATAAGTTCCTTCTGAAAACATTTCATCTCTGGTAAATTTGTTTTGACTTTTAAATATTTTTGTAGGTTAATGCAGCAAGATTTTTTATTATTAGATAACAATCCTAGGATAAAAATAAGTTCTTATAAAATAAGTCTCAATGTTTCAATTTCTTCTGACTATAGGAGATAAGCAATTTATCAAAACCAGTATATAGGAAACATACTAGGACTATTTTTGAGAAATAAAATCTATTTTTCAAGAAAATTTAAGAAGATCATTTATCCTTATTTTTAAACCATAAGATTGAAGGAATTTGGCATCTCCTCATACGTGGGAGAGTCTCATTAGCAGGACTTAATGGCCTTTGGATATAATCTAGGACAGTTGAGCTATTCTATATGTAACTGTGACTTATTTGACAGCAATTATTAGTATTAAAAGTTGAAATAAGCCAGGAAGATGACTTTAATACTGTGGTTATCATAAATAATAGAAAGCACATGCTTTTTATTACTAACTTAACAAATACTGCTTAGTTAAGAAGTACAGATGGATATATGTTAAGATGTAAATTAAATGAAACAAGGAATTATTTTTTTATCTTTTCTTTTTGCTAGTATTGTGCCTACAGTTATAACCAATAATGACATAGTCTATGTCCTTGTAAAACTTTTTTCAAAGTTTTCTCTACAATGATAAACAAGAATTTAAGTGATATACTCAAAAGCCTATTGAAGAGTAAATGATTTCCATTCTTGGTAATGTCAGATTGGTGAATCTAAACTCCATCCTACCGTGAATAACCAGGAAAAAGTGTTTAAAATATAAAGACAATTTCGCATAAGAGGACTGAAAATCTAATGAGATCCTAAAACTGTACGGTTCTAAGATCTGAGAAGAGAAGTAATCCAGGCCAGCAAGTACAGTTTGGGAGCTGCTTTTGCAATAAGAACATATATCAGTTCTGGAAGAGATGACCTTGAGGATGAGAACCTTGAAGAACTAAGGGTATCAATTTTAGAGTACAGGGTCTGTCAAGGATAAGAGGTCCCTGAGAATCTTACACATGTTTTTGCCTGGGGTGGGGGGAGGGGGGCTCTGTAGCACCTAACTGCAGGATTCAGAATAGAGTAGGCAAATATTGGCCAGGAATGAATCCCATTTTTAAAACATGAGAGTTACTGATTGAATGAGGTGATCCAGAATTGCAAAGCTCGTGCCATCTGCCGCCCTTAATGATTATAGTAGCATCCAGGCCTCAAATGATAATATCTATAATGTACCATGTACAATTCCCAGAACTCAGCAAGACATAAGCAGGTAAATAAGCAAATAAGACAGTATCATTGAAATCCATGAGGAATCACAGCTCACCGAAGTGCCTCTTACTGGGAATTCTGGGAAATGTAGCCCCCAGCATGTCCTCTATGATGTGGGGTGGGGTGGGGGTGCTGAGAAGAAAACAGTCGTAATGGAGAGCTGACAGTGACCCTGCAGCACAGTAGGACAGAGATTTGAACAATATGACTGATAAACTTCACTTAACACATATAGACTGCTGTACCTAACAAAAGAATTTATATTTTAAAAATCAATTTGTAATAATTGTACATGTGAGCCATAAAGGAAGTCTCAAGCAATTTTAAAGAACTGAAATCATGAGTAAGTTCTCTATCTAGAGAGAAATTAAGCTAAAAATAAGACAATTAGTAAATAAATATATATTTATGAAAAATAATTAGAAAATGAGTATTAGCAATATTGCCAGACATAAAGTCACTATATAAAATTTAGATGTATTTCTCCATGCAGAAGTCAGAAAAATAAATTTAAAATGATTCTGTTCACCATAGCAACACACACATATACTAACGTATATGTCAGTAAAGCTAATAAATGTCAGAATTCTAAGAAAACTTCAAAACATTTTTAAGAGCTATTGATAAGGTATGAATAAATCAAGGAATATTCCATTTGCAAGATATTTCAAAGATACTAATTCTTATATTACTCTTCACATTTAATGCAATTGCAATAAAAGTTTCAACAGGTTTGTGTGCGTGTGTGTGGGTGTACATGTGTAAATTAAAACTGTGATTCTTAAATTTATACAAAAATGCAAAGGGTTTAGAATAGTCAAATCATTCATGAAAAGGATAAATATTATTGAACTGGGACAAAGGACAATGTTATTAATAAAAGATAAGAAAATTTATCTGTATACAAAATACGAAACTGGAGTACTACCTTACATCACATATAAATATAAATACTAAGAGTATTATAGAATGAATTATAAAAGCCAAAATAAATTAATACAGAATACATACATACATATAGATTCTAGAATGTACTATTGGAAAATATGTTCATGATTTTGTGGTATCAAACAATTAATTACAACATAAAAATCCTTGAAAATAAAGAAAAATATTGGCAGGTTGCACTACATGAAAATTAAAAACCATTAAATTAGAGAAAAAGCAAACCCAGTAGTGAGAAAAGACTCTTGCAACACATGTAACCAACAAAGGGAGCACAGTCACTGCATATGAATGAGTCATAAATAACTCATTAATATCAATAAGAAAATGATGAACAACCAATCAGGAACAAATTGTCAAAGCCATAGTTAAGTATTATATTTTATAAAACAGCCCAAGTGGCTCATAAACACAGAAAAAGGTGCTTAAAACTCACTTGTGATCAGAGAAATGCCAATTGATATCATAATGAAATACCACTACATATGTACCAAACTGATAAAAAGGAAAAAAAGGGTAGTATCAAGTATTAGAAAGAGTAAGGAACAATAGGTCCACTTAAACAGTGTCAGACTATTAATCATACAACCACTAATATAGACATATACTATGACTCAGTAATTCCATTCCTAGGTCTATTTCCAATAAAAATGTGTACATAAAAATGTTTATTTAAGAGTGTTCTAAGCACTATTATTCTGAATGAATATACTAGAAATAACCCAAATGTTCATCAATACTAGAATAAATACTGTTTAGCATATTCATAAAATGAAATCTACCCAACGATGAAAATATATGAAATACAGCTTCATGTCACAACATGGATGGATTTTTACAAGCACAGTCCTGAGTAAAGGAACACACAAAATAGATAATTCATGATTCTCAACTGAAGGCAAAAGCAGGCTCATCTTTAGTTTATGATTATTAGTTAGGATATTAACTAATTAATAATTAGGATATTGGTCATCTTGGGTAGGAGAGAGAGGATAATGATTGGTCAGGGTCAAGAGGTGACCTGTGATGTGCTGATAACATTCTCTTTCTAGACTTGGGTGGTAGTTGCACACATATTCAGCTTTTGATCTTACAGTGAGTTTTACATTTATTTTTTGTACATTTTGCTGTACATGTGTTCTACTTTAATTTATAGAGTTACAAAATTTATAAACATTGTAGTGTTTATAAAGTTGCCATCCAACTTTAGGTATATGTCAAAGAAAACAGAAATTGTGGCTAATGTAGAGGGGGAGTTTCTTTCCCTTTTGCACTGGAACACAAAGGTTATTACAAGTGATTATAGAGATAGAGATGTAATCCAATAGACGAGATATAATTAAGGACTGACTAGGATCTGAAAAAAAAAGAGAAAGGAAAGTTTCTTTGGGAAGTCAACAGATACAGGCAGTCAGATACTGATACACAGAAAAACATGCAAGTTCAACATCACCAATAATGATGACCTTTTTAGTGCATAAGACAGAGTTGTGGAATTTCTAAGTGAGCATACACAAATAGCATAAGAAGACGACAAGAAAAGCAAGAAAGGAAGCAAACAAGCAGGTAAGTGATTATACATTTGTTGGTGTTCCACATGACACCTAAGCATGCAGCAGATTAACTTGCTTTTTATTCACTGCTTTCCAGTAAAACTACTACAATGGGTAGACTTTCAAAATGTTATTAAAAAGAAAACTATGGAAAATGATTCACTTTCATATAAAAAGAGCAAATATTGCTTATTAGTATATTTAAAAGGAAAAAACTTTACTAGAAAGATGTGGGATTTGCAGTCAGATAAATCCAAATTTATCTGACTTTTACAGTTATGTGATCTTGGTCATGTTTCAGTAGATTTGAGCCCCAATTTCTTCAACTGTAAAAATATCATGTTATTTCACATAGATGCTGTCAGAAATTAATATAAACATCTAAGAATTAGTTTAGTGCCAAGCACTTAGTAATATATAATACATACTATTTCAAGTGGTTGTAATTATTTTTGGTAAGATAATCAGAGGTTACTCTTATTGCCTTGATCATCAAATTCTTTTAGGTGACACTTGTCTTAATATAGTGATAAAGTGGAGATCCCTACTTATAGTTCCTAATCTTCCTCTACATGGTAACTACATGTAATCACAATTTCTCTAAATGCAGCCACAACCCTTGAAACATCTTCATCTTGGTCTTCTGGATGTCTATGCCAAGAAAGATATAGTTACTACTCCTCCTTCACCAGAATTCTCTCAGTTCTCTTCCTAATAACTTCTTCCACTCTGGGTAATTGATATAAAAAATAATCTTGCCCTTTGTTAGGTATTAGTCTAACCCTTCTTTATAGGAATGTATACCTTTATGTTAATAAAGGAGCCATATTTCACATGGAATAACCTCCCAACATTCAAGAAGAGCAGACCCACGAAAATGACTTTGTGGCTGACCTCTGCTAACCTCTCTAGTTTCATTTTAAGCTACTCTTTCTCACTATGTTTTGATATATAAGACATCCAGGAAACTAAGAGCAAACTTCTTTTAAGTTTACCAACTAAGCTCTGGACTGCAGGAGATAACTTTACCAAGACCAGGAAAAACACTAGAGGAAAGCATGCAAAAAGCGCAAGGGTGGGCTTCCCTGGTGGCACAGTGGTTGAGAGTCCGCCTGCCGATGCAGGGGACACGGGTTCGTGCCCCAGTCCGGGAAGATCCCACATGCCACGGAGTGGCTGGGCCCGTGAGCCATGGCTGCTGAGCCTGCGCGCCCGGAGCCTGTGTTCTGCAACAGGAAAGGCCACAACAGTGAGAGGCCCGCTTACTGCAAAACAAACAAACAAACAAACAAAAAAGTGCAAGGGTGAGAGAATCTGACATATTGGAGGACAAAGTGAAGAGGAGAGTGGGTAGCAAGGTAAATAAACAGTGGAATGATGTGAAATAAATTTGGGAAAATAGGTTGGCAATTTATGCAAGCCTGGTAAATCATTAACATAAGTTTGAATTGTAATTTGATTGCAAAGAGAAGTCACTGAAAGATTTTAGGCAAGAATTAACTGGAGGTGATCTTTGTAGATCATGGATAAGAATGTAGCAAGAATAGAAACGAGAAGAAACATTAGGAAATATCTAGAGTAGATCTGAAAAGATATGATCTTGTCTTGGAGTAGAAATGGAGAATAGCAGATGTGAGGTTGGAGGTAGAATCAATAGGACTGGCTGAAAGAATGGAGGTGGAGAATGGTGGCAGTGGAGATGAAAACTAAGAACCAGGGAGATGTCCAGATTTCTTACCTAAAAATGTAATAGCATGTGGTGTCATTTTATTAACATGGGGAAAAAACTAGGGGAAGACAGAACTTTTTTGCATTATCCTGACCCTCATTTTATCTATTTACCCTAATGAATTATTTTATGCCCATAATTACAAGATTGAAGGCAGGAATGAAGTTTGATGTTCACCCCTTGACTATTTATTGGTGATTTTTAAAAGATAGAGTATTTCATAAAGTCAAGGTTGAGTTAAGAAATTTTGTTTCAACCAAATGCAAACTGGAGAGCTATTTGGCTTAAGGAATTTCAGAATAGTGAAGTAAATCACAAGAATATCAGAATTTTTTCCCCTACATTCTTCATAACTGACCATCTAAAATATATTTAAAGCAAAAACATTTTCCTTCACATTTAAGTTGTATCAACTTTATAGTAGCTCTGAATGATAAAGCATTTCTCAATGGATCCCAACAGCCTCCTAAAATCATCCTTAAACTAAAAAGGTTTGATTTTATGAAGACTATATAATTCTATTTACATGATGAAATAAGCATATGCATTAAAAAAAGAACTGGAACAACTGTGTTATTGCCAATTCAATTCATCTATTGATATTTGTACATGTAAACAGCTAAGATTCCTTCATATTTTTTAGGAGGGTGTATTAAAAAAAATCCTTACAAAAGTTATAATGATTAAGATTATAATGTTGCTTTTCAAGTTGTAATTTCAAAGGAAACAGTAACCTTTAGGCACATACATATAATGTTTTCTGTAGAGAACGTCAAGAAAAAAACTATTAATATAAAGTGAATTTTTTCTTTGAAATTCAAATAATGAACTATAGAAATGATGACAATTTAAATAAGGAGTTTTGATACATATTGAGGAACATTCAGTGTAACAAAGAAACCCAATGAACCTTGACTGAATGCACTTGATCTATCTGGGTTTCAGTTCCCTAGTCTTTAACTTGGGAGAGACCGATTAATATCTTTCCAACTTTAAAATACTATGTTGTTTCCTTGAAATTAGAAAATAATAAAGACTTTTTAAAAAACTTCTCTCATCTTAAATCTGTTAAAAATTTCTTCACTTTAAAAAATTTATTCCTTTTTATCTACTACCTCAGACCAAAAGAATAAAGGTGATAAAGATTATTTTATCTAATATGGGGCTTATTATAATATATAGTCAGTGTTATATTAAATTGGTCAGTTTATAGCAAGCATTTCGTTGTCAATACTTGACAATTTTCCAGAATAATTTCCATGTTCAAGTATATTGTCTCACTGTTTTCAGAAATTAAGAAAAAGCAAGATGATGTGTCCCAACTTTCAATTGAATACACTCACTAAGCTTTTAAAATATATAATAAATATATTATATACATAAAATATCTAGTAATATTGATACTAAATATATATTACATACAAAATATAATAAATATGTATGCTGCCGCCCCTAATATAAGCTGATAAAAGATGGACATAGTATTAAAGCACAAGCAATCTCAATAAAATATACTTTAGAGAAGTTTAGGGAAATTTTTATAGATAAGACATGCTGTCAAATAAACTAGAAGCTTATTCTGAAGACTAGTTGACTCCAGTAAACCTTCCTAATAGAGTCTCTAGAAGATGTATGAATAACAGAAAATGTCAGTATATAAAGGAATGTTTCCCTTAGGGTCCATATTGTACATGTTTCTGGATTTTGACTTCATTTTATCACTCTACATAGTCATTCACTTCTCATCTGAGTCTCAGTGTTTTCCTTTCTAACTCATTCATCAGGTAGTACCTGGCTTATGACAGCTGCCCAGGTAAAAATCAAATCTTATTCACATTTCTTCTACCTAACTCTTAGGTAAGTTCTTCTCAAATTTACCATAGGTAAGAGAGCTTTTTAAAGCATCCATCCCCAGAAATTCCTGTTCAACAGGTTTGGTGTGGGACCAGAAAATGTTCATTTCTAACAAGCTCCCAAGTGATGCTGATCCTACAGCTCTGTGAACCACACTTTCAGTAGCACTGTCTTAGGTGATACAGATGGTCACCCAAATCTATTAGAAGTTCAAAATTTAGCCAAGCCTGCTTTCCTCCATCTCCAAAATATTAGCTACTCATTATATAAATTACAAGCAATCATTTATTGTCTATTTTTTTTTTGATAATCATGAAATAAATAGATTGAATAACTGCTGATTTCACTACGGAGGCACAATCTGTTTGGTCAAATCAAGCAACTTAACAATGCCCAACATTCTGACAGTTCCAACCAACTGCCCTTTCATTAGATAAGAGTCATGAATTTTAAGAGCGTTTCCAAGAGTTGTTTATTCTGACTGACTCTCACACTTTTATATATTGAACATAATAATTTTTTTTTCTTTGTGTATAATTTGTGTGCTTGTTTTTGTCTTAGGCAAAACAGCAGAAGAACTTTCTTTGGAAGAGAAACAATTCCTCTTTGATGTTAATTAGCACAATTGAGGTGTTATGTCTCAGATCGTTTTTCTTTCATCTTCCTCCTAACCCCTGCCACTCTAGCTAAAGCATTTCTCTCTAAAATGAGAGGCTAACAATCTAGGCTTCCTTCTAGTACCAAGGAAAAGATGTACATACTGATGTCCACGAATCTGTAACTTTGGAAACTGAAATTTCCAGTTTAAAACAAAAGTTAGCTTTGCTAGACAATCATGTTCATTACATTTATGAATACAGTACAGGGAAGATGCACAGGGGCTAGTATCTCACCCTGGATTGCACTAAACTTCTCAAACAAACTCTTTCTAGAAATTGCATTCTTAGAAACTAGACCTTTCCATGTTTTAACAGTCATGAAGGAGATTCATGCTCTAGCACTCTAAGGATAATAGAATATTGGTGACATTTGTCATAATGATGACATTATAACAGGCACAAAGAGAACTAAATAAGGCTTCTGCTGGGGGAAAAAAAAAGGACAGAAGATTTTTACCTATGATTAAATGCTACTATCAAACAGAGAAAGATGAATTATACACTAAAACAGCTTGTTTTACAAGAATATACTATCAGTAGAGTCACTCTGATATGACTTCAAAAAAATGTTATTGATGTATGATACAAAGTATATTTCTAAAGAAATAAAGCATTATTACTGATTTTAATAGATTTGGTGATTTTGTTAAATGTTTGATTCATCCAGTGAAATAGGATTTTAGTAGGTAGTTTTCTTTTTTTACTCTGTTTTTCAAAACATAAGCCTTTATTACAAAAATCACACTCAAAGTATAAAGCAGGGAAAGGGAGTTATTGTTTCATGGGTACAGAGCTTCAGTTTAGAATAATGAACTTCTGGAGATGGGCAGTGGTGACGGTTGCACAACAATGTGAATGTACGTAGTGCCACTGAACTGTATGCATAAACTGGTTAAAGTGGTAAATTCTGTGTTATGTATATTTTACCACAGCAAAAAAAAAAAGTATAAAGAAGTTTAAAAAATCACATGCTTTCACACATCTCTCTAAACATATGAACACACATATATAAAATTTGCAGTGACCTTCTCTCACTCACTTACAGGTATCTCTTTTTAAACTCCAATAATCTTAAAGATGATCTTAAATGAAATAATTAAAGTAATAAGGATCATTCATATAAAACAATCATAGTCAAATCCTTCAGATCACCTGGTGCACCAGAGGGCTTTCAGGAAGTCCCCAGGCTTCGTGCTGTGTTCCCTTAATGGGCTCAGGTACAAGAGGTATAGTATGCTGTTTATGCAGGAAATTTCAAAGTCAGAAGGGAAAACTGTCTTTTATGAAAGTGAAGAGAAGAGAGAGAAAGAAAGTAGGCACTGTAAATATTTTCAAGAGGTAAGAAAGCCAAAATCCATAGAAATCATGAAACTAAAAGATTCATGTCACTTTCATTAGTCTAACTTTTTGCAGCCCTAGAAATGTCCAAGTGCACTGCAAAGAAATTGTTCGTAGCTCATCTTTTTCTGCAAATGACTCGTGGGAGACCTAGGGGGTGAGAGAGCCATGCTTTTCTTTTACAATCAAATGGTAGTTTTCTAATTTTATATCAGAAAAATGATTTGTTAACTGAAAAATATCTCAAAAATATTTTTATGTATCTAGATATTACATGGGGCCCAGCAATAACTGGGTTACTTGTTTCCCCCAGATATAACAATATGATTTTATAGTGTGATATATGTTTTGCCTTAATTTTATTTTACTTTTGTAAAATACATAGGCATACATATGTTTATTTGAATGTCTTTGAGCCAGCATTAGCATGTATAATTTGTAGGATTTAGCATGTAGGATTTAGAAAAAATGGGGGTGGGGAGATTGTATAAAAGAAAGCATAAATGGAAAGAAGGAAAAACATTAAAATCTGTGACATACTTTTAAGCCAAATATATGTACTCAGGCAAGTCCAACACGTTTTGCGTTTCTTAAAAATCCACTCAGGAATGTTTCTAATATGTTCAAGGTAGCCACTGTCACATTATCCTTTGAAGATAGTCTTCCTATCCTTAACTGTGCTATGCCCCTGGGAAAAGGCAATCACTGAAAAATAATTTAGCATAAGGGAAAAAGAAAACAAACAAAAGACCTAGATATGATTCCAGAATCCACCCATTACTGACTATGGAAATTTGAGGAAACTATTCAACTTCCCAAAGCTTCAGTTTCTATCTCATGAACCACACATGCTTTCCTGCATTTTTTTTTGGTCATTTTATATTTTATGTAGCACTGGCAAAATTATTTTTTTAAGTGTCTAGTTCTAGCATTAAAAAGGGAACAGTAGGGCTTAGCTGGTGGCGCAGTGGTTGAAAGTTCGCCTGCAGATGCAGGGGACACGGGTTCGTGCCCTGGTCCGGGAGGATCCCACGTGCCGCGGAGCGGCTGGGCCCATGAGCCATGGCCGCTGAGCCTGCGCATCCGGAGCCTGTGCTCCGCAACGAGAGAGGCCACAACAGTGAGAGGACCGCGTACCGCACAAAAACCCAAAAAAAAAAAAAAAAAAAGGAATAGTACAGGAAGCTACCGAGTGAGGATACACAGAAACATGTTATTTAAAAGGTCAAACTTAAGATGTTAGCTTGAAAAGAAGAGTGAATACAAAGTTTTCAATGGCTTCAAGAGGTTTTTGTTAAAGGTATCTATGGATCAACCTTCTACCTATTATGAAGATCCATTTCAACGGTAAAGAACTCCATCTCCTACCCAGGGAATTGGGAATTAGGAAGACTTTTATTTACGTATCTTCTTGTACCGCTTCAAAAAAAAGACAGTTGTGCAGCTGTCCACACCACTCTCTCCGCTCTTTCTGTGTGAGTGCATGTGTGTATGTGTGTGTGAGTGCACATGTAAATCAGAAAAGTTGACTAATCAACTGATATTCTCATATATTGGGTGACCTTTCCTGCTCTATTCAGATATTGGGTTAACTTTCCTCAGATACAGAGAGTAGACATGAACATACATAAGGGATGTTATTCTTCTCTTAAATATATCTATATAGTACTTAGTAGGGGAGATATATTCATTCTTCACTGTATTGAGCAATCTTTTTAAAGTGCTTGTTGTTTGCCAGACAGTAAATATATAAAGATTATTAAGGCACACTCTCTATATTTCAGGAAAATACAGTATACAAGAGTGTGGAATGTTTTTAACAAAGTTTTCATGGTAAAGTTTAGACAATTTCTTTAACGTATAGCAATTGTTTCACTGATACTGTTGAACAAGTAATTTAGGTCTTTTCCAAGTTTCTTCAAGAAGAATAAATTAAACTTCTGATTCACAAACCATAGATTTTGATTTAACTTCTTTTTAAAAGTCTCATAAAAATTTATGTTAACAATATCAGTTTCGATTAAATTCTAACTATACATATTTATGCGTTAACATTAAGGGAAAATACTTTTGAAAACAGTTTTATGAATTATTTTTTAAAGTGATTAAAACACTGATGTCCATCCATGACTAATGAGAACTGATTTTGAAGCTTCAAGGTTATAAACTGTCCTGACCCTGGTCTGTATATGATTTATCTAGCAAAACTCAGCTATTGTAGTTAAAATGCCTAAGCTGTTCTTTCTCCTAGGGGCAGAGAGATGTCTGATTAAAATACTACTCCCTTCTGCCCATTCCTGCCTTTCAAGGAGAATGAACACCTATTGTATCCACCTACTCCCTTCAGACAACCCGTCTGCATTTGGCCACTAACTTAACCTCTTATTTAATACTACATTCAAGCCATGTTCTGATTTGATATTTCTGACAACCCAAGAGAGAACTTTATAACTTTTTTTTTTTGCCAATGCCAATTCCAAGTGAAGATAAAAACTTCTGCAAACAGCAGCCCTGCTTCCATTATTGCTTTTCTTCTCATCAGAATAGAAAAATAAGAGCTTCCCCTTTATATACTGCACTTAATGTTTAATTCTTTCTGCCACCAATATGAAGATTTCCATATATTGTTTAAATATATACATTTTTTGAATAGAATTAGTACCTATTTTTGATTTTTAAGCAAACCACAAAAATCAGAATATATGATGGCAGGAATTTTGCTATGTTCTTAAAATCATTAGCTAACTTCTTTCACTTCATGAATATTTAGTAAGTGGATACAATGTGCCAGGAATTCTTCTAGTCATCTGGGTATAAAAGAGAATAGATTCCTATCTTCATGGAGTTTATATTTTAGCAAGGAGAAATAGACAATAAAATTGATATAACAAATGAATTTTCTACTATTTATGAGGACTAAAAAAAGCTTATCAGTATACATGAGTCAACAGCGTCAGGGGCTGGGAGGCACAGATTGTAATATTAAATAGGATGATCTGGCAATTCCCCTTGAAATGATAAAATCTGAGTAAAGATTTAAGAAGGTTAGTAGTTTAGTATATGGATTTCTAGATTCATTCCAAAAGAAATAAATAGCAAATATACAATCTTTATAGTGGAACAAAAGAGGCCACTGTGGCTGGAATATCTTGGTTGGGGAGAAGGGATAGGAAGACAAGAAAATGAAGTCAGAGAGTTAAGGTGGAGTTGGAGGGGTAAAGTTATATGGGGCTTTATAGAAGGCATAAGGGCTGTGACTTTTACTCTGAATGAACTAGGAAGTTATCACAGTTCAGAGGTAACATGATCTGACTTAGGCTTAGAGAGACCCCTCCCCCTCTAGTGGCTTCTGTATTCGAATTAATTGTACTGGGCTAAGAGTAGAAGCAGAAAGGCCAGTTAGGTAGCTATTGAAGTAATCCCAGTAAGAAGAGATGATGGAGACTTGTTTGAGGGAGGTACCAGCAGATCAAGTGAGAAGCTGCCAGATTCTAGAGGAGCCAACATTGCAGGGGGTGGGAGAGGGGGGTCAAGAACGACTCCAGAAATTCTGGTGCTAACCAACTGAAAGGATGCACTTAGGAGTAAGTGGATTTGGGAGGAGGAAAAACAGGGGTCAGTTTTGCACATATTCTGTTTGAGAATTTCAGTAGACATCCAGGTAAAGAAGTTAGCAAGAAATAATAAACAAGTTTGAAGCTCAAAAGGAATATCAAACTAAATATATAAATTGGGGACCATTAACAACTATGTGGTATTTAAAGTCATGAGACTACATGAACTCACCAAGGGAGGGAGGCCAGTTCAAGAAGAGAAAAAGATCAAATTCTGAACCTTCAGACGTTCTACCAGTTAGAGATTGGGAATATTAGGATAAACAGCAGGATTAATAGGGAACACCTGTGAAGTAGAGCAGCGGCAACAGAGAGTAGTACCTTGGAGGAGAAGTGAAGAAATATATCAAAGAGGGGAGAGTAAGCATCTGTATGAAGCACTGCTAATAGATCCAGTAAAATGAGGGCTGTGAACTAATAATTGGATTTAAGAGTATGGACATCACTGGTGAACTGGACAAGAGCAGCAATATAGGAGGTATGAAAACAGAAGCCAGACTATAGAAGGGTCTATGAAAAAGGTGGAAAGGGAGAAATTTAATATATTCAACTCTTCCAAGGAGATTCATTACACAAGACAGTAATCCTTCAAGGTAAAAGCCATTAGCATTTTATAGATTAGAAGAACAAAACTGATAGAATACACAAATGGCCTCAAGTCAAACAGCTTGCAAGGGATAGAAACTGAATTCAAATTCAGACCTGCCTGACTCTTTCTGTTGTACCCTACTGTTTTCCCAAGTAGCCAGAGATTGAAGAGTGATCGATTAATTCTTGTTTTTTGTGATTTTGTGAGATTTAAGTGATTTATTTATATAAGTTGTGTAGCACAAAATCTAGCATGTTATAGGTGAAAAATACATGTTTCTCCTCCTTATGTTCCCTACTCCCATTTACTGCCTGAAATATATAGCATTGTTGGTAAATGTAAAGCAAGTATTTATTTATTGCTTATGAAACATGTGATAAAATCAAACATACTATAGCCTAAGAACATATGAAGTTTTTAACTTACATTTCTTCTTATAATAGAGGGCAACAAGAAATGTAGAACTTATTTTTTTGCTCACATTTTGTCACCAGAAAAAAAAAATATTGAATCCTACCCAGCTGACTGATAAAAAAAGGATGCATGTATAGTTTGTAAGCTTACATTACTCTAAAAAATAGCCATTTATCTATGTAAGGAAGGAAGTTAGAATCTTTTATCAGCTTTTCCTCTAATATTCTTTAAAGTATATACTCTCTTGTAAACTTTTTAATTTAATAACAGCACGATTTTGAAAATGAACAGCATGGGGTATGGGAATTAACATTATGTAGATAACTATTTCAGCTACTGAACAGAAGAAACAAAACAAAATGAATCTAAATTTGTATAAATTGATATTTAAGGATTAGAGATCACATCACACATGGATGTTTATATTCCAACTCCCTAGAAAAAATTACTTTGAAAATGCATACATAGGATCAAAGTTTTAGGTGTGTTTGGGAAATAGTAACTGGTCTTGTTTCGTTGGAATTTAGACAAACAAATGAATTATATAGACAGATATAGCTGTAGATGTGGATATATGTATAGGTAAGAAAATAATATTTTTGATATCGGAAGGG
>NW_006774067.1:3301955-3303471 GCF_000442215.2 Lipotes vexillifer
GAAGAGGCTTTAAGAATTTCAAGCTTTGCAGATCCTTTCCAACCCAGATTAGGAATGTTAAAATAGCATTTCATTCAAAATTACATTCTACCTTAGAGGTAGAGATTGGAAAGAGACAATAAATATGAAAATTGTTATTTATGACAATAAATAAATTGCTCATGGGTGTTGGTGATTTGGGAAGCTTCCCTAAGCTACATTATCAGGAGATAACTCTGAGGGAATACTGACAAGTTTGATACACCAACTGACAAGAAGGAGGTAGTCATGAAGGTATTTTTGGACAGAGCTTTCACTGTAGGAGTACACTTAAAGAAAGTGTTAAGGCCTTGAAAAATATCAAAGCATGATTCTGAAATTTAAAAATCAGAAAAGAAGAGCTCTCTGTGCAAAACACAGTAAGGAAGTGAGAAAATCATGGGAGAGATCATTGGAGAGGTTAGCCGAACAGATTACACAGGATCTTGTATGTCAGGGTAAGGAGTGTGGACTTCATTGAAATGGCCATGGGAGCCTTTAGAGAACTGACTGACAATGGTGGTGTGGAGTATGATCTTAGCAGAGAAGAGGAAAATACAAGAGCTAGATACAGCAATTATAACAGATGAAATATATTCCATACTTCTTTTGTGAAATGTGGGGTTGTATAAAAGGGAAGAGTAAAAAATAACTTTCACTGACTGGGTAGACCTCAGTTTGAATAGATTGAGTTTGAGATACTGACAGTAGAATTCCAGAAAGACACTGAAAATTGAGACTAAAGTTTACCCTGAAGAGAGAGCCAGCCATGCAGTTTGGGGCAACATCAGCCTTGAGAGGAGCACTGAACATATTAGAAAGACTGGCCTTTCCCTAGTCACAAGGGTTTGGGGACTTTGTAGAACACTTCTCTTCTATAATGCAAAGCCTCTAAATGAGAAGAAGCTGGAATGGGAAAGAGAAAGGTTTAGAATCTAAAAGGAAGAAGTAACGAGCGAGACAGACTCAACTCTCTTTCCCCTATTACCAATCAATGCTACTTTCTTTTCTGGGAAGCTTCAGCACCAATATTATGTTCCTGTAATATAAGTGGTGTATTTATTAACACGACTTAATTTTTAGAAGGTGTACATGAAAATGTGCATACTGTGCTCGATGAAGTTATAATTCTATTGTAAAACAAAAACAATGGACTTCTTGCTTCTATTTAAAAATTCACAGCTACACCATATTTCAGAGAAAAGTTGTACAACTTCAGTCCTTAATGGGACTTATACTCTCTCACTCTACATGGCCTTTCTTAGCAAGCTTCTCTCCCTGCCAAACTCCTCTGTGACTGATAACTCTCTCCATCCCTCCCTCCCAACCTTACCATATTTTTTTTTATCATCTTCTCTTCTTTTGTCCCCTGTTATATTTCTACCTCACTATAGATAAATTCAGACATTTTTGGACTCTTTGAATTTTTCAATCTATACTTTATTGAGATCAATCCAACAGAAGACCAGCAGAAAAGGTGATCAAACAAACGCTCTTC
>NW_006774067.1:3303481-3315358 GCF_000442215.2 Lipotes vexillifer
CTCTTCCATAAAGGGGTGTGTGTGTGCGTGTTGTTGTTTCTGGGGAGAAGGAGCTACGAATACTTCTACAATAATTATTTTTGTCCCTGAGAGATAAGATATCATCTTTGGAATTTTAAAAATACATATAAAATGTGTGAAGAATCTTCTCACAAAATACACATGCTCTGAAATCATGAAGTAGTTAAATTTTCCATTTGACGCTTTAAATTCTAAATCTTTTTTTTCTTATTTATTTTTTTAACATCTTTATTGGAGTATAAGTATTCTAAACTTAGCCAGTAATCAGAAACTCACATGCTTTCAAAAAAGAAGCATATAAAAACAATTAATTTGTCTCCGTCTTAATTAAATGATGAAGCAATTCAACCAACTCAGCTTTTAAATTTAATCATAATTAATCTAAATAGGTACAGAATGCTGTACTACAGTTGCTCAATAAAAGACTGCAGGCATCTGGCAGGAACATTTCAACTCTATAGGTTGCTTCATTTATTCAGAAAGTGATAACAAGGCAGAAAATCATTAAGAAGTTTTTTGCTGAGATGACAGTGCATTATTCAAAGTCTGTCTTTAGATATACTAAAGGATATAAACCTCATACATATTTAGAGTCTGTTTACAAGAGTTCTTAGACCTGATATCAAAAGCATGAACCACAAAAACAAAAAATTGATATCAGACCTCATAAAATTAAAAAATTTGCCTTGCAAAAGGCTATGTAAAAGAATGATATGATAATTAAAGCTGTAATGAAGACTTCTTATTAAATTTTTTACATATTGCCAATCACCTATTTAATTTAATGTTATCTTATATGGAATATATAAAGGTCCAACATAATAATTGTGCTGTACCTAGACCAATTTGAAATAAAATGTGATGAGTAATCTGGTAGTTTTTATCGGATTAATTGGTTCAATTTGCATAGTCTACCATTACTGAAAGCAGAAGTTCTCAATTTAGTTTTTAAAAAATCATTTAATCCCCCACCTCCAAATTAGCAATTATCTTCTGCAAAAGACATATTGTCATAAAGGTGAATAAAGGCATTGTCCTATATAGACTACTAGATGGTAATCTAGATGGATAAGAGAGAGAGAGAGAGAGGAGAAAGGGAGAGAGAGAGATGTAAGGAAACCTGTTTATAAGTACGACACAGGCATAGGGTCTGGGTAAACATAAATAAGTACCTGATTTGAGTAGTAGCAGACTGAAAAAGAGGTGACAGATATAAGAAAAAAACATTTACAGAAATTGTTCATTATTCTATTTACTGTTCTTCATCTATTATTTTGCTTTTTAAAAATAGTAGAATAATGCAAAGCTTTTGGTGATATGCTGCCAAGCTGTAAGGTAGGTTGAAAAAATAAGACAAAAGTTAAAGTATAACAGTGAAAGGCTATGTTTGAAAATTTGAACATCATCAACTAGAATATTATCTAAGCATATTATCTAAGCAACAGAATTCTTTGTGACTATGTATCTCAAAATGAAAAAGAGAAATTGTGTCTAATGAATATTCCAAATTACTACATATATTTCATAGATGTGGATGAGTTAACACTGATATTAGTAGAATAGCTTTTGAATATCTACATTTTTCTTTTAAATACAAGCAAAATTAACATTAACTCATGATGAACCTTTGAATTTACTTTTACTCAACAATGAATTACATATAATCAAAGAACTTGTCAACAACTGGTTCTGGAGATTGTGCATAGGTGAAAAACACAAAACAAAACTAAACTAAACTAAGTGAATCACAGACTTACATGTGAACCATAAGTTATAAATATTCTTTTACTTCCAAGGAGATATTGACTGATAATGAAAAAATGGTTTCCTCATTGATGGGCCCTTGCATAGTAATAATTTCCTGTATTATCATCCCTACTGAAAACATAGAGCTACCTCAAGTTTAGCAGAAGGAAGTGCCTTTGGGAAAATGTAGAATTTCTTGCAGTGAATGGATGTTATTCTGCAATGGATAAACAGATTAAATCTTCCACTTATACAAAATAGTGAGTTAGTTTGTAATTTTAAAAAATGTTTTCTACTCATGTATTTATATTATTTCTTAAGTTTATAGACAAAAGTGAATTGGTAAGCTTAATTTGGACATATTGAATGTAAACATATTGAATGGTCAGTTGAAAGGACAGGTCTGAAACTCAGAAGAAATATGGTGCCAGAAGAAGAAAGTTGATGCTAATATAAATTATCAGTATGTAGATGGCATTACAAGATGCATGGGTGAGTAAGATCATCCTACATGAGACACAAGAATGGGCTCAAAAGGTCCCGATTAAGAATGCAACCATATACAGTGATATGCATTATTATAATATATTGCACTCAGAACTACAAAATATATCATTCCATTGAAAAATCATATTCAGAAATTAAATCATTTAAAGGCTTAACCACTTAGAACATTTCAGCAATTCACTGATCTACAATTGAATATTTGATTAGATTAGATTTAAAGGAATTAATGATCATGCTTGCATTGGTAAAAGAGAGACTGCTAATTTTTGACAAGTAGAGGCAAAACAGTTACTTAAATTACTGCTGATAGCCACTTATAATCAAGTGCTTATAAATGACAAGGCTTTGAGTACCAGGTAGAACACTTAGTACCATAAGGAGTATGACAGGGCTGGCTAGTTGCATCTGAGTACACTGAAGAACTTGAGGGAAAAAAATGATGTGCTCAGGGCTTTAAATCTCAGCTTGAAATCTAAGTGAGTGACCAGGAAGCTTCTATGACTGCCCTAAAAGGAACATGTCTGTAACTCTAAGACTGAGATTTCTGAGAACCAAACTAAAAGCCTAACATTGCAGATGGCTGAATTTTAATTCAAAATTTAATTTCCAACTCTCAGCCTCTCTTTTTGTTAAAATTAGGGCATTGATTGGGAAGGTAAAGATCCCCAAAAATTGAGGTAGGGGACACACTGGCCGATTCTTATAAAGCTGGAGAACTCAAGCTTTCAATACTGCTGAGCCTCCTCTGCAGCCCTCTTCACTATTTGAAGAGGTGAGTCTCCTCTTGCCTGAAGAAATTTAATAGCCCCCATGAGGAAGTTGCCTTGTAATGTACTCCTGATCCTCTGTAGATTCTGCCCTCATCCCCTCTATTTGCTACTAGATCCAAAAACAGACTCAGATCCCAGCAGGCCCCAAAAGATGAGGTTCAAAGTGTAACCTATGAGGGGGTATTGATAATCAAGAAAATGACTGCATAATTTTGTTTATTAAGATATAATCCTTGGGAACAGGTGTGGGGATGTTTTCAAAGAGTGGGAGACCAGGTTGGAATCATGCAATGCCAACTCAAGAAAAAATTATTAACATGGTTCATCTGCAGAGATTCTAAATTTATTGTGTGACATTGAGTGGTTAGCAGTGACTTTAAAATTTGCTTTGTTGGCTGACTAAACACCAGATGTATATGTCGCCTCTACTAAATAAACTAAAAATTTGGTCCTCCCCCAAATTTGTTATGCTGTAGAAGTAGGTATCCAAAATTTTACAGATGCTGGAATGCTTGAGTGGATTTATCACTAATATCTGTTCACTTATACCTTTACTATGTTTCCTAGAAGAGTCAGGAGGAAGCAATATCATGAGAAATAAATGTATGTGAGTAGTTCTGGCATCCTCAATGAGATCTTTGGTAACCCTTCACAATAGGCCAAGAATGGCAGTGCAAACTCCTCCAGAGAATTCTTCAGGTGTGAAATTTTGAGCCATGTCCAACACACAACAAACCCTGGCCAACTGAGGCCCTTTCTGAGAGTAAAGGGAATATGAAATGATAGTGTAAGAAAGTAGATGTAAATACCAGCTATGATCACATGATCATTTGCAAATTGAGGACTATATGAGTTTGAGTATTTTCCCTTTAGCTTATAGAGTTTTATGTATGTATCAATTATTACCAATTTTGTTTCCTTCCCATCTCCCATGACCCTACCACTTAACATGATATGTGTTCATTGTTTTGGACCTTACATTTCAGTATGTAAGTTATAAGATATGAAAGCAGGAGTTTGGCACGGTTAAAAAAGAAATGAACAGTACCCAAGGATGACACAAAGGGTTGTATCCTCTTTTGATGAATGGATTAGCATGTTTTCAATTGTGCAAGGGATATATGTATCCTATTAGGCAGGAGAATGAATTTGTTATTGTCTTTATTTGCAATCTATCCTAGTTAAGAGAGATGAGAATGAATGCCAAGTTGATAAGATATAGAGTGTGACTTCGTACTGTGGCAATTTAGGAAAGCTGGAATTACGTTTCCCGGAATCTCTTCCTATATACATATTTCACAAGAGAAATTAATTTTTGTGAGATATGGAAGTGAAGCAGCAGCCATGTTTTTATCCTCTAAAGGTTGGTACAGGGCACCAAGCACTGTAGCAGTTCATGAACATAACTGTTGGTCATCTAGCAAACTTTATTGGTGTGGAGCAGCATCAGACCTGCAACTTCTCCAGCTCCTGCCGAATCTCTTTCCTTCAGCTTTCCTGAGTCTTTAGTCAAGTGCATGTGCAGCTCCATGGTGAAGAGCACTGGCTTCTCTATCAGAGGCTGGAAGTGGTGAAAAACAGATGCAAGTTCTGGTTTGCTCTTCTAAGTTCCAGCTGTATTCATAGATTCCAATTTGTTCATGCTCTTGTCCACATTAGTTTTCTTACCCCATTGCTGAACTGACTAATGTATAGCAAATTTGACCAAATAACACTGACAACATCCATGCACAGATTCCCTCACCAATTTCACAACTATGTAAGGGCTAATTCCTATAATATCTATATCATTTATAGTGTCTGTTTCTCTTAATGAACCGTAACTAAGCTAGTTAGTTAGTTAGTTAGATAATAGACAGAGAATGAAAATAATGACACTGGAAGAAGTTGTACCAGAAAGTGATATTTCAATTCTGCATTGGTCTATATCACCTGAAAGAATGTAGCTTATGTTAAGTTCCAAAATTTGAGTACAGAAGCGAGCAAACAGACTAAAATGAGATGGGGAAAATAAATAATAAAAATAAAATAGGGCACATATTTTTCTAGGGTGTCTTTGTAAAACAAATTAAAAATACAAAAATGCCCTCAAACCATCTAACAACAAAAAAAACCTCATGATTTAACAGCTGTATGACTCATTATTTAAATGGTATATCAAAAAAAGTTACTCTAAAGTAACAGCAAATTTAAAATGATTTAATCTAAATTCCATAAAGCATAAATTTCTGCTTTAATAAATTATAGAGCAGCCTGCATTTAAAAAAGGACTAAAGGGCTTCCCTGGTGGTGCAGTGGTTGAGAGTCCGCCTGCCGATGCAAGGGACACGGGTTCGTGCCCCGGTCCAGGAAGATCCCACATGCTGCGGAACGGCTGGGCCCAGGAGCCATGGCCGCTGAGCCTGCGTGTCCGGAGCCTGTGCTCCGCAACGGGAGAGGCCACAACAGTGAGAGGCCCGCATACTGCAAAAAAAAATAAAATAAAATAAAAAAGGACTAAAGAGCAAAATAAAATAATGACTACATTGTTGTACTTAAAAAAAATTTTTTTTTTGGTCAGCACAATTGCAATCATTATTCATGGAGTGTTTGCCTTGCACCAGGAACTACACTAATTATTTTATGTTCATTAATTTTGTTGTCACAATGCCTTATAACTGTTATTTTTATCCTAGATTATAAATGGAGAAAAAAAGCACAGGGAGATTAAATAATCTGCCTGAAGAAATACATCTAGTAAATAAGAGAACCAGAAGATGAACTTAGGTTATCTGACCTCAGAGGGTAGATGTTAACTTCTTTGACAGCCATCTTTGAAATTCTCATTAATGTATTCTTTCAAGATAAAACCTTATAGAATAAAAATAATAATAATTTTAAAAACGCCAAAATATGAATCAACACTAACAAAATGTTAGAGTAATTATTCCAATCTGAGGAAACATCTTTCATTATTAGGTTACCTGAGGAGAAAAGGTTGAGGAAATGGAAAGAAGGGTCAGATGAGGAGGGAAGGCTACATGTCTATACCTGTGTTTATATAAATATATATACATATATATGCATACCAATATACACATATATATGTGTATATATATATAAAACAAGTTAGGTAGAATTAGATAGTTGATAATGAAACACTGAAGCACTTTCAAATATTTTCAACAATTTTAGATTATTTTTCCGACATCTGCAGCTCTATTACTAAATGCATATTTATACTTCTATATGTTGTTTCAATTATAGACTTTATGTATAAATCTACTATAGAAAATATTTTAGACCTCATCTGCTGCATCAAATAAAAATATTTTCCCTTACCTCATTCTCTCTGTGAACTTTAATCACAGCTTTTTGTTAAATAAATACGATTCACATTATCATGAATATATAAATATTGGTCACATTTGGTTCCTGTAATGTCTTATATTCACATAATTTGGGGGGGAGTTAACTATTGGTATTATCTGGGAATAACAATTACCATGTTATTTGTTTTTCTTTTTTTTCTATTCCCAACATTAATTCTTCCTCAGACCCTAATACTATATTTGGTCTAGTCAACCACATTTAATCTACAATTTAAAAATTTTTTTAATTTGGAATCCTCTCATGAATCTCTCCCTCTTCCTCCTCCTGGGTTGTTTGATGACTAGCATGGAAAGAAAGCTGATTGGAAGCAGGTACATGTGAACTCATGCTTTATCAAGGGATGATACAACAATAAATTGGTCACTGCATTGGAAGTCCCTCAAAATTCAGGGAGTATTTTCTTTTGAGCCTGCTGCTGTTTCCAGGAAGTATTTCTTTTCTGACCTTATCAGGAGCAAATATCACCAGAATACAAACATATTCTTTTTTAAGAGTTGACTGTGAATGCAGGCACTTAAGCAGTGGAGGTCTGTGTCTTACTGACCCTTCCACAATGTGCAACCCACACTTCTGATTTCAACTTCAGGATCACACCTCACCACGTTCAAATGTACCTGGTGCCTTCAATCCCCGAGCTTCTCCAGAGTTTTACACTGCAAGTTTAAAGTCAGTTTTCTGTGGGTTATTATGTCAGTTATTACTTTTCCATAGCTTTCCAGTTGACTTTTCTTCTATGAATCTCCCATTGTCCTGTTCTTGTGAGCATTACTTTTTTATTCCTTTATTTGCATTATTAAATAATTATTCTAGAAGGAGAAGACTTAACTATGTGCATTATATAGTCATAGTTAACCAGAAGAATTTTTTTGTTATTTTAAATTTAGCAGTCAATATATATTGTCTATACAGTTTGGTTGGTATGATTTGTAATAAAAATGATCAGAAATTAGAAATCCAAGCCAGAAAATTTCAACAAAAATCTTGACTGCAATCAAATTATGATGCCAATTTATCAACTTATCTGTTATTATCAAACAACTTATTTGTCTAATGTAATCTTACTATACCTGAGTTTAGTATATTATTATGAGGGAAAGTCAATCTGAATGATTAACATGGGAAACACGATATAAATTAAATCCAGGTTCCACAGTAATTTAGAAACTGTTTACAAGAAAATATATGCAAACATGATACTAAGTCCATAGTTTTTGTGAATTGCTTTAATAAAGGGAATGTTGATTAATCATTAAGTTTTGAGATGATACAAGAAATACTAGAAACAAACTTCCAGCTTGGGAAAGAAATCATTTGGAATTAGATGAAAGGGTCAGGTTACATAGGATCTTATCTAGTGTTTAGGATTTGTTTTCTGTTTCTGGGGTAGGAGTTTGAGGATGGAAGTCTCAGCACATATTACTGAACACTCTTCTCTCCCAAATCCTTGACAGGGTAACTCAGCCATAAAAATTACCTTAACTAATTGTCTTTAACCTACTTTAAAAAAGAAAAATCTCTCATGTATCTTTCATTTTTCATCAATTCTCCACTGCCCAACAGACTCTGACAGCCTGATCTTCACAGGCATTAAGGGTTCTCACACCAGCCAACATGAGCAGAAAAAGAAAGATCTCAATCTTTCTATTTCCTGTGTGACATAGGAAAGACCACGCTAAATAAATACAACCATGCTAAGCAAACACAAGAAAATTTTAAGCAAAATACATGCGAGCCCTTGAGAATATACAATTAGAGTAATTTCTAAGAAAGTACCAGAGAGGAAAATAGACACCCCAGGGGTACAATGGTCTGTTAGGCGGAGAGGCAGCTCACAGTCAGGGGTAAATGAGGAAGCTGAAGTTCAGAACTCTGCTGGTGAGCAGAAGACTAAACCTATTCCCAAGGACAGGTTTGTGATGGACAAAAGGGCAGCAGATTTCTTTAGACTTCTCTAACTGTTTGGAGTAAATCTAATGAAGCAGAAAGACATGGGTCTGGCTGGGACTAACCTGGCTGGGACAGACAGTTTCAGATAACACAAGTATAGTTGGAAAAGGGATAGATAGACAAACAGTACTTGCTGAATAATTCAAAACTTAAATACTCCCATATTGTCTCAATTAAATACTGAATTTTAGGGCTTCCCTGGTGGCGCAGTGGTTGAGAGTCCACCTGCCGATGCAGGGGACACGGGTTCGTGCCCCGGTCCGGGAAGATCCCACATGCCACAGAGCGGCTGGGCCCGTGAGCCATGGCCATGGAGCCTGCACGTCCGGAGCCTGTGCTCTGCAACGGGAGAGGCCACAGCAGTGAGAGGCCCATGTACCACACACACAAAAAAAATACTGAATTTTATTAATATGACTTACAATATAATCAGGAAAAAAAGAAATGTCTAGTATCTTATATAATGACATTTCTATTGTATATGGGCAATATCAAGTTTTAGTATAATGAAAGTGAGTTTCCCAGTACAATTTTTATGATATATAATTAAGTATTCTATAATCTTTGTGTGAAATAAAAGGAATATGAATTACCGAATATAAAAGCAAGTGACAAAGAGAAAGACAAACTTTATGGGAGCACCATTGCAGTCTCTGAAGATAAGATTTTTGCAAGTACTAAGCTACAAGATTCTTAGGCACTCATGAATCTCAGGTCTGCAGTCTGGAACACTTGGAAAACAGGAAGCCTATTTTTGCCTGGCTTTATTTACTGATAATTTGTAACACCCAGAATCCTGTGTAGTATTTGTGTATGATAAAAAGTAGACACTGGAAGTGAGGTAGTTCTTAATTAAGAGAGTACTACAGACAAATGTTAGCAAAATACAAGACATACAAACAACAACAACAAAAGTTATGAAAGCTCTCAGATGAAATAGCAGGTGATATTTTGCTGTCTGGGCTTATACTAGTGAGAGAGTCAATGTAGGACAACAGCAATCAGCAGCTCATAAGGCAGACTTTAGCGTAACAGGCCTAGGTCAATCTTCAATATTTTTCTTAAATAGACTGAGTTCTCATGTGATGAAAGTTGAATGTACAAATTTATGTTAAAAACTAAAATGGAAAAAAAATGTATAGACATTTAGTAAACTTTATTCAATCAATACGTTTGAATTTTTTATTTGTTTTGTCTTGCTTTTCAGACGAAGTAGAATCTTGCTTAAGTTCCCAATTGCCTGGGTTTGAATCCTGACTCTAAAATCTACTAGGTCCATGGATTTGGATAATTTACTTAACTTCTGTGTCTCAGTTACCTCATTTGTAAAAAGGCAATAATAGTGTAAACTATCTCATAAGGTTGCTATGAGGTAATCAACTCATAAATTAGTTAATTTGTATAAATTGCTTAGGATAGTGCCTGGCACAAGTAGTCACCATGCAAGTGTATGCTATTATTTTTATCACTATTTTAAGAAATTTTATGAATCTTACTTTGTACCAGGCACTGTAGGAAACATTCTCAGCTCTTCCTAACACCCACTTCTTCCTCCCCCTGAGAAATAATATTGAATTCTGCATCTAACATAATAATCCAATTACTCTTGAAACAGAAAAATAAATGCTTAAAGCTGTCAAAAATGACCAAGGTAAGTGTGTGATGTCACTATGTAATAGCAAAAGTAAGACTGTTGTTAAAATTCTCAAAATTGTCCAAAGTTAGGTTGACATTTAATTCCCATTCATCCCTATTACTGTGTTTTGTACTTTTTGCTGGTATTATTATCTTCTAGGATCGATGCTCCGTGGTCTACATGGGCTCCTTATATAGAGACAAAGGAAATAATCTAATTAATTAATTAGTATTAAGCAATTTATTGACTTTAGCTTGGTCTTCTCCTACAATATAATTAAGGAATTTTCAACTACGAGAGACATCCAATAGCATTCATTAAAGGATATTTTACAGTGTATTAGGCTGACCATTCCTAGTGCTCTTTGAAAGCAGACACACACCTATTTTTTTGCTGTTGTTGTGTGGCTAATCAATGTTCAGCAACCATTGATACATGATCAATAAATGTTTGCTGTGGAACTGCACCTTTGTCTTAATATATGTCAATAATAGATATAGGGCTTCCCTGGTGGCGCAGTGCTTGAGAGTCCGCCTGCCGATGCAGGAGACGCGGGTTCGTGCCCCGTTTCGGGAGGATCCCACATGCCGCGGAGCGGCTGGGCCCGTGAGCCATGGCCGCTGGGCCTGCGCGTCCGGAGCCTGTGCTCCGCAAATGGGAGAGGCCACGACAGTGAGAGGCCCGCATAACGCAAGAAAAAAAAAAAAATAAAATAATAGATATAGATTGTTGTAAAAACCAGGCATAGGCACATTTAAGTTATTCAAGAATAGTTTCCCATCTGAAGAAGTCAGGGTACACAACAGAGAGATTAGCAATTGTATCCAATGGAAGTGTAGACATCATGGCATCTAAAATCACCAAGTGCCATGCCAGGAAGCACAGAGCTGTCCATGATAACTTTTTATAAGTGAGGGTAGGTCATATCAGACACCTTGGATGATTAACTTTCTCTTCCAAGTCCAAGCTTATACATGTATTTGGGACAGTCCAGCTTTGAGCCTTGGCTGGAAACATGCTATAGACCACCTCATCTGGACCAGGTGCACCTCATAAGAGACTCAGGCCTGAGCCTCCTTCTAATCCAACAAGTTCATCCTCATACTCCTTGTATACCTCAGGAAAAATATATTCCCTAGCTGAAATTACAGAACTAGAACAAGGGCCAGTTACCCAGATATTTCTGAGAATCATGCTTATACACTTTTATACCAGCCAGTGTATCCTACCCTGTGGTAGTGAATAAAGAGGAAAAATCATAAAGTGATCATTTTCTTAAGTTGGAGATTGTACCAGAAAAATTAATAACAATTATTTTAATAATGATGCTAATAGTAAATATAGCATCAACTTAGTCTTATTGTGTACAGTGTTAAAAAAAATAACTTTGCTTGTGTTATTTTCTTTTATTACTACAACACTAACCTGAGCTAGGAGACCTAGACTTAAGAAGTTAAAATGTGGACTAATATAAAGGGCAGGGCTCTGGTTGTTCCTGGACAGTTTAACTCTAAGACCTGACTATCACATCTAAAAATGAAACCTGGGCCTTTTAGAGCATTATTGCCAGGCACTCCCACCATGTACCCTATGCTCCTGTCATGATACTGACTGTATCTCAAAGAAATCAGGGAAATCACGTAGGTGATCCCCCTAAGGGAAACTGGTGAAAAAATTTTTTTTTTTTTTTTTTTTCCCATGCTCCTGATACTGACTGTATCTCAAAGAAATCAGGGAAATCACGTAGGTGATCCCCCTAAGGGAAACTGGTGAAAAAATTTTTTTTTTTTTTTTTTGCGGTACGCAGGCCTCTCACTGCTGTGGCCTCTCCCGTTGCGGAGCACAGGCTCCGGACGCGCAGGCTCAGCGGACATGGCT
>NW_006774067.1:3318258-3332040 GCF_000442215.2 Lipotes vexillifer
GCAGGCCTCTCACTGCTGTGGCCTCTCCCGTTGCGGAGCACAGGCTCCGGACGCGCAGGCTCAGCGGACATGGCTCACGGGCCCAGCCTCTCTGCGGCGTGTGGAATCTTCCCGTACTGGGGCACAAACCTGTGTTCCCTAAATTGGCAGGTGGACTCTCAACCACTGTGCCACCAGGGAAGCCCGAAACTGGTAAAATTTATAACCACTTATACAAGCTACGAATGTCACCGTGTGATATCTGGCACAGAGAGAAACAATCAAAGTGATTGTGTCATAACTTTGAATCATACCCTATGTGTTAGAGGGCATCTCAACATTATCTTTCAGATTTTTTTCTGAAAGTGTCAGTGCTATGTGTAATTTTTAAAGTTTGAATTTCACGGAACTGTAAATGGCCCTTTAAAAAATTACTATTGGGCTTCCCTGGTGGCGCAGTGGTTGAGAGTCCATCTGCCTATGCAGGGAACACGGGTTCATGCCCCTGTCTGGGAAGATCCCACATGCCGCAGAGCAGCTAGGCCCGTGAGCCATGGCCGCTAAGCCTGCGCGTCCGGAGCCTGTGCTCCGCAACGGAAGAGGCCACAACAGTGAGAGGCCCGCGTAGTGCAAAAAAAAAAAAAAAAAAGAAATTACTATTAAGGCTAAGAATTCAAATACTTTTACAGGAAATGTAGGAAGACAGTGTTCTTGCAATAAGGAAAGCAAATGCAGAATCACAATGCCACTTTTCAGCACATTACTAAAAACTCATAGAAATAAATATGTATTCTTGTGGTTCTGTTCTCCTGACAGAAAAAAAGTACCTAAATTCTACATCACAGCATCACCCCATAAAAGGGATATCAATCTCCACCCTGTTTCTGCACCTTCAAAAATTCTGCTGACAAGAATATATTACATGATAGCACCAAATATCTAATAACAATCAGCCTACCTATCAGTCATGAAGTCTCACTGATATGCTTCTACAACAGATTTTTTCAGAAGGTCATTTTGCCAATAATATTATAAATTGAAATATTAATATGAGGGAAAAGTTCTATGCACAATAACCATTAGAATTGCATAAACATTTCATTATACACTTTAGGCTTCTTCTTGCAAAGAATTATGCAGTAAAAATACATTTGATAAAATATTCTAATCTTTCATTCTGTTTCCAGGCCAGTGGTAACTAGTCTTATATACTTACTGATCGCAATAATAGGTCACAACGTATATTCCCATGCCACGTACTATCAGCAATCAGTTAGAACAGCAGCCTCTTCAGTTGAGTAGGTGAGACACAGCTGGCTTTGGAGACAGTAGCCAATGATCAGCACGTTTATTGGATCTTCCAGCAGGTAAGATTATTTTAAAAGTTGAACCTGCTGGGATTTGGTTTTCTGAAGAGTCTGCTATTTTTGCAGTAGTGAATTTCACATTAGCACACAGTATCAAGAAATTCTGACACCTAGATCAGAGGGAGTTAAGTACTCACCAGTAGGGCTTATCGTCAGGGAGCTTGCACTTAACACCGGAGAAACAGATATTGACAGCCATAATAATGCAGTTGCAGCAAACCAATCCTGGAAGCATATTTTCAGTATTTGGACTTACATGCATTTATTTATTGTATCAGAGTTGGGTGACAAGATAAAACATCTTCAAATACAACAAAGTGATAAATGAAGTAGATAGTGAAGAATAATGGAGAAAAAGAATAATGAACTAATCAGTGCTGCTTCTCAAATTTCTTAAGCAACATTGAGTCTGGCTGAGAAACAGCATTTTATAATTATGGCAGCCATTGGCTACATATTACTTAGTGTCACATGCATTATTTCTAATCCTCACAAGAATCTATCAAGGTAGTTATACTTTATTTTAGATATGGGAAAAATAAGTCTAAGTTAATTTAAATAACTTTCCCATAGTTAGTGTTTTTTATGACATTATAAAATGGTTTTATGAAACAGAAAGTTCAACTACACCTGAATTAAACAATAAGGAATTTGTTGGCTCTAAAAGTGGAAGACCCAGATGCAGAGTTTGACCTAGAAAGTTAATAAGATAAAGACCCTATTTATTTTTATTTCTCCAGTATGTCACCCACAATTTTGTCTTGGTCCAAGGTTGCTGCTGCTGCAAATATAAGACAGATCCCAGCAGCAACCCAGGTACATAGGCTTCCTCATCATGTCCACAAGTAATGACAGAGAACCTTGATACAATCAACAAAGTTTTGAGCTTGGCATTAATTGGGGCTTTCTAAACAAATCTGGAAACACAATACTATGCACTAATTGCTAAGACAGCTCTATATGTCACTCTGGCACAGGGAATGGGACTTAAGAGCCTACTCCTAGACAAAGACTCAGAACTGAAGTAGAAAAATCTTGGTGTTTGTAAGAAATTCCCTAAGTGACAATGAGAAATGCCAATTAACATTGTGAGAAAAAACAAGAGCAGTAAACATTGAGGCTGGAGGTACTGACATGAGCTAAATCATGCAAGGTCTCATAGGCCATATTAAAGATTTTAGGCTTTGTTCAAATTTAATGGGTAAGTATTCACAGATCCTACAGTAAAAAAACATATGATCTAAATTACGTTTCAAAATGAGTAATCTGGCTTTTGTGCGGGAATATGATTTCCAGAGAATAAAAGCAGGAAGCCTTATTTGCAGTCTAGGAAACTGATGGTGGTCACTGGGACCACAACTATATCAGTGCAGACAGAGATTAGTAAATTGACTTGAGATATACTTTGTAGACAGAATCAACAAGACATGCAGATGCCTCTGTATATGTTGAATATCATGTACTTTAATTCAAAATAATTAGTGATACATTTTTAGGTATCGTATTTCCATCCGACAGTATGATGGGTTTCAAAAACTGTCTTCAAAGATAGATAAAAATACCCTTCAGATAACTTACGGTTAGGAAAATAGATAATTAATGAAAAACTATCTTTAATGTGGTCTGGTAAGAAATATAACTAATGGGTAAAAAAATGTGCAATAGATACAAGTGGAAATAAAGAGAAGTAACAAACTTAGTCCTAACTGGCCTGAGGGTTTAAGGAAAAAAATATACTAGAAAAAAGAAAATAACACGTTATTTACCTAGTTAGAAACAATCATAGATTTCATGCTTGCCATCAATGCAAGTCTGTCAAAGATATACTTCAGCAATACAAAATCTTGAATTCTAACAGATCATCTACTTTTTTAAACAAGGAACATAACCTTTAAGCCACTGTTCCACTTGATGGTCACAGTCCATTTGTATAAACAGACTTGTTTGACCATGGATATAAACACAAATTCCAAAATTGCTTTTCATACATTTCAGGCTGACATTTATTGAACACCAACTTGATGCCAAGGTAAGTCTATTTCAGCCTCAATAAAAACACAATTTATTGCAAACCATCTCTCAACCAGTCACTGTTAGGTGTTCAGCCAGTCATTCAACTAATATTTATAAAACACTTATTGTGTGGGTCAGGTACTTGTGACAACCACTGATGATACAATAATGATTTTAAGAAAAACAGACACAACCCCTGCCATACTAATATCATGGTATACATAAATATGCTATAAAGAAGAGAAACAGAGTTATAAATGTTTGTAATAGATCAATTGATTCATAAAAGATATGTGGGAAAGCTCCATAGTGATGATTTCGTACAAAACAGTGGAATCTGGTGAACTGAAGGACAGAGAGGAAAGCATAATCAGGCCGAGGGGAAAGCACACATAAAATTATATGCTGAGAGAAGACATGGTTAGAGGGGCTGAAAGAAAGCCACTATAGCTGCAATTAGGGAGATTATAATGTAGATGAATTTGGGGAGTTAGGTGGGTGCCAAAACATGCAATTTTAGGCACTGAGGTATGTTGTCTTCACTCTAAAAACAGTGAAAAGCCGTTGAAAGGCTTTATGTATTGAAGTGATACATTTTTATTTGATCACATAAAAGATTGCTCTGAGTACAAAAAAAAAAATTGAAGGGGTAAATATAAGTGTTGTCAGACTTAGAGAAGAAATGATGGTAACGTGGACTAAGGGAGATAGAGAGATGTGTTCAAGCTTGCGATATTTTTGACAGGTTAAACCAACAGACTTTTTTAGGGTTGGAATATATCAGAAGCGAGGCAGAGGCAGATGTCATAGATGATTTTTCAATTTCTCATTTACATAACTTGACCGTTATGCAGCCATTTGTGAAGAAAAACAGTGGTAAAGAACTAGGTGTGGGGATAAAGATTATAAGTTTAGTTGTCTTTATTATGGAAGAGGGTCTTTGAAATATCCAAGAATTTATTTCAGTTAGGTAGTTAAATATTATCTGGAGCTAAAAGGCAATTCTGACCACAGACATCAATTTTTGAGTAGTCTACCTAATGTAATAATGGCAGTCATATATGTGAATGGAATTGCCTAGGAGTATAGTCTAGCTTGTGACAACCTGTGATCTTGCAACTAAGATTTGACAAGTCTAATACTTTATTGTACATCATAAAAAATGAGAAGTAGGAATAAAATATGGAGAATTTTAAAAATAAAATATAAAGAGAATGTTTCAAGAATAAGGGAGTGTTCAGCAGTAAAGACACCCACCCCACACACAAAAAACTTATTGAATATAGTGACTTTGGAAGTAATAAGTGAACTTGGGAGAATTTCAATAACAGAGAGATGGGGGCTAGAAGATAGACTGGTGTTGCAGTGAGTGAAGAGAAAGAAAAAGAAGAAAAAAAAAGAAAAGAAAGAAAGCAAGAAAGAAAGGGAGGGAGGGAGGAAGTGGAACATATAGATAAGACTTTTGAGAGCTTTGTGCAGAAACAGAAATAAGACTGAAACTGTAGAGGCATATGTGGACAAGTAAGATTCTGTTGCCTTATTTTCTTTTTCCATTTCTCACAGGATATACTTGAATTGATTTACAGGCCAATGAGAATGATGCAATTGTGGAAAATAAAAACAAGAATAGATGACAGATATCGTAATAAGAAAGCAGATGAGATGGGATCCAGAGTAGAGACAAATTATCTTCAAACAGGAGGATGGATTTCATTGTGACATGAGGAAGGAGGAGAGAATGGGAGCAGATGATACTAATAATCATAAAAACATTAATAATTCAAGCTAACATGTAAGAACTTTACATATGAAAAAAAATAAGGCACAAAAAGTTTTGTCTTTCCCAAGGTCATCTATTTTAAAGTTAGTGGAAAGAAGTTAAAAGTTGGGTATTTGAGGAGAGTAGAATAATGTTGAATAAGACATTTAGAAGAGAGGCAGGAGAGGCAGTGAGCTGACCAGACATGTAGTGGGATTACAGAACAGTGTTGGAGACCCCAATTAAGTTTGGTGGTTAAGAATTTATAGTGAAAAATATTCTGTTCGGTTATATGAAAATCTCATGTAGAAATTGGATGATCAGGGTCAGTCCTGGAAAAAGATTATTAGGCTCAAAGGGGATGGAATTTTGCAATATGTGTGACAAAAATTCTTAGAAGTAAGGGAGATTTATATATACCAAACATATTGTTGATAAAAGTCATAGTGAAATCAATAAAGTTGAACAGAAAAGGAAATGAAGGGGAGATCTAATGAATTTGTAGAGAGCAGCAAGTTCAAGGAACTGGAATTCCTGATAAAGTAAAATAAATAAAATAGTTAATGATAAATGATGGAAATGGTTGAATAAGTCATAAGGAAAGGAGACACTGGACATGAAGTGGGATTACTGCATCAGTGATTTCTGAAGATTGATGAGATTCAGGTTATGAAAAGACTCAAGGTGTGACCATGGAAGTGAGAGACTTAAGTGGAGAAGATAAAGAAGATCACTGAATATCAGGAATTTTTAGAACTAAGGAGTTCTAGAGCTGGAAACACTGTGGACATGAATGTTGACATTAATCCGTTTGACGTTGGGACTTGGAATAAAGAGAAACATCTAAATTCTTTGAGGAGTGGAGGAAACAAACTGGTACATCCACAGATGACAGTGTTAAAGAGAGAGGGTGGTACAATACAACCACTTAATCCTCAAAGGATCTGCATTTTCTTTTTGTTTTGAATAAGAATGAAGTATTAGGAGTCTGGAATTATAATGCAGAATAAGAATAAAGCACACTAATTGTTAAGAAAAAAAAAAGTAAACAGGAACAGGCACTATTTATCTGTCAATATTAACCTTAGGGCTTCCCTGGTGGTACAGTGGTTGAGAGTCCGCCTGCCAATGCGGGGGACACGGGTTTGTGCCCCCGTCCGGGAGGATCCCACATGCCGCGGAGCGGCTGGGCCCATGAGCCATGGCCGCTGAGCCTGTGTGTCCGGAGCCTGTGCTCCGCAACGGGAGAGGCCACAGCAGTGAGAGGCCCACGTACCAAAAATAAATAAATAAATAAATAAATAAATAAAAGAAACAGATCAAAAGATGCACACATATGTTTTGGTAAAGAGTATTTGTTCAGCTATTTTTATAAACAGGGAAGCCCTGTTTCTTTTATTTTTAAAATATTTTTCTACAAATACAGGTTTCCTTTCTTTCCTTTATATTTAAACTTTTTCAAAAACTGAGAATCAGTAAATAAGTTTTTCTTCCACTGTAAATCTCCAAAGGCCTACTCTGTGTTGACAATCTATGCTAAACAATTGATATTGACTAACTAGATACTTCTATCAAGAATGACTTTTCTGGAGTAAAGAAATCACAGTGCTTATATCCTTGACAAGTGCAGACTTTGCAAAGTACGGAGAATGAAATAAAATAAACCACTTTGCATTAGAATCTGTATATTATTCATTCCCCTCATTGAATCAGATTAACTTTAATACTTAATTTTCTTTCCAATGCATTAAATAGGATACTTTTAATATACTATAAGATAAGGAAAATATTAGCTCTGCTTTTATACAAAATTATTATTATTCACTTTTTCTGTTGTATCCAGCTCATTTGATGCAAATTCATGGAATTCATCCACTTGAACTTCATTGGTAACAGTGAGAAATTATTTCTGTTGCATTTGATGGAGTCTAACCACGAGTCACTCATTTTTCTAACCTAAGAGTGACCGGAATGGATTAAAGGAAAACTTCAGACTATAAGAAATGTTTCACGATTGCTTCTTCCTGATCTGATGACACTGATATATGACTTCTTGGTTGAAAGAAATTTCCTGTTCTCTCTACCCATGGACTTGATGCTTTTCTATATGAAAACATGAGTGGTTAAATGTTAGCCTTCCAAAGCTCTGACACCTTGTTTGAGATTAGTGATGGTCAAAACTTTGGATATGTGTTCTCTAAACTTTCAATTGCCTAACTTTTCTAAAATCCTACATACTTATTTCTCTTTCTTTCATCACCGTCTGTGTCTTGACAAAGAAGAAAATATTTTGGCCTTTCAATGTATTATAATAATCATAGGAAAAACCCATTGATAAAACTTCCATGAAATTATGTTGTGAATAAACAGCTTCAGCAACATCATATTTTTTTCTCTTAAAATACGAAGTATGGAAGAACAATATTTACACTGGTATGAGGGTCCTTACACCTTTTTTAGAGTTTCTAGTCCAATGTGAAGGAAATGTTAAAGACCAGGTGGGCAAATATTTTAATTAGCAAGGCAGTGACATAAAACTTAAATGATTTTAACTCTTAGAAGATTCTCGTACACTTGTACTTTGCCAAGACAGAAGAAAATATCATCAGAAGATTAGATTGTTTCATGGTCATTTTCTAGAGTTAATACTGCATATAAACCACTTACGTCTGTGGTATTGATCCCTTGAGTTGATAGAATTGATCTGCCCAGGTAAGTGAATAATTTCTTTCTCCTTCAACACTCCACATTTTTATTTCTTGAATATATACACTTCTTAGGAGAGACTGGCTCTCCTGGGTAGAGAAACCTATATTTTCTCAAGATAAACAAAACCATGCTCTTCATGTCAAGAACCAAAACAAGTTTAAAAAATGGATCTAATTTAAACTAAGGGGAAATTATCACTTATTTGGGATGTTCTTAAACACTATCTACATTAAGATTATTGTGATAAAGCAGTTTGGAATGTATAAGATACAGTTCTATCTCTCCTAATGTGGTTTTTGGTAAAAGAAAATTAATTAATTATACTATTAATAATCCTTCTGACACTCAAAAAGATGACCTGTCCTATGAAACCCCTTTAGATACAGAGTTGATACAAGGACCTTACAGAAGAACAGTTTAAAACTGACACGTTAGATGGGTCTGTTGTCTTGTTAGGTCGCAACATTTTATTAGTTAGGTTAACTCTAGCTACTGTGATACACTAAAAATGGATGGAAGCTTAACGTAACAGAATGTTATTTTATGTTCATTTAATAGTCCGAAATAGCTGTTCCTGGATGACAGGAGACTTTCATTTTATGTGTGATTCAAATACTCAAGCTCATTTAACCTTACAGTGCCATCATCTCTTAGGACTACACGGTTACCTGCACCTATTTGGTGGGAGAACTTGTATGTGGGTGGTGGCCGGGGCACACATATCTCTCTAAAGTCTTGGCTCAGAAACAGGCACATCAAATGTCTGCACATATTTACTGCTAAAATATAGTCATATGTTTCCCACTTAATTTTAAGGGAAGATAGGTGTTATAGGCTAGGTTTTTGCCAAAGAAGAAAATCACCTTTCTATTGAGAGCTAGTAATACCAACCATAATATAGAATTCTCATCTCCAGGTCTACTTGCAGATTTCTTTCAACATATGGAATGAAATCAAATCCTTATGCAAGGAAGACAACCCAAAGTACCATCCAATAACTACATCCAGTTCAAAGGCTACTATCTGTTAGTGATGCAGAGTAGGTCCTCAATATACTCAAGATACAATAATGAAGCAGCACTGGAATAACTGCAATAAAAAGTTCTATTTAAAAAAGAAAAGAAGAGAAATAAATAATAGTGTAGTTTATAACAATTTTGCTATTCTGCTGGTCAGATACTGTGAAGACACTCCTGGACTAGCTATGGAGAAAGTCATTGATTAGTCCTTGAGTCTTCCCTCTGGGAGGAACCTCCCTGACCATTACCCTTGCTATGTTAGAAAAGGTGGAGGTTCTCAGATTTTACCCCACTTGCCACTTACCAGATAACAAGTAAGCCTGACATAGTATTCTGACAAAACGTCATAGAACCCCTGGATCAGTCAATCAAAATAGCAGTCATAGCAGTAGTTTTCATCAGTTCTTCATGGCCCAGATCCAATATGCAATACAACGTGGGTCAGATATTATGTGCACATACAATAGCGTTCAATACAGGAAAGGGACACCAACTTTTAAGAGATGCTCAGGTTTCATGGAGCTGCTAGCACATCCACCCACTACCTCTTAGAAAGAGAGAGCTTGCTCATTACCCTAGAGTGTAAGTACCTCTCCGGGAGGGAAACAGAAGGGCTTTATCTTTATTATGCTGTAATGTCTCTTGGAGGTAAATCACTAATTCTCTCTGGGGAAGGATATACTATCTCTATCTTCTAAGGCTGTTTTCTTTCAAACATGTCCTTTCTCTTAAGTCCCAGACCTTGTAAAAACACATTGTCTCTAACAATTCACCATGGGCACATATGAAATAGGTGTTGGAATTAACTTCCCATGAGAATATAAAGTTTTTGTATTCCATTTCCTATTATGCCAGTTTAGTGCCTTAGGATGTTAAAGCTGGTACATTCAAAAACACTTTAGCTTCAAATCATGGTTTTTTTGGAAGTAAAATCCCCTAAAATATTTAGTAGGCTTCCAATGTGTTTGCTTCTAGTTAATTCTTTTGGCCTATAACCACACCCATCATTATGTCTTGCATTTAATTTTCCATTCTGCTTGATTTTTTTCACTTATACTATCCTTGGCACTCCTGTACTGGTGGGCTACCTTAAGCCATATAGAACAACGGTGTTTGGCGGTTAGCTAATTACCCATAAACTGATTTTGGCTAAATCTCAACAGGTCCTTGTCTCAAAGTCTTTATCAGTCATATTTCCTACTTTGGTGGGTCCAGAAACAGTTGTCATCACAAAATTGTGGATTCTTAATATTCCTTAATATCCCTTTTATTTCAGCTTATAGATATTTCAATTTTGCTTGAGCTGATCTTTTTCTTATAACGTCTTACTATAAGGTTCAAAGAACAACTAACCCACTGTAGTAAACTAAGTCTGCTTAAAATTTTGCCTGGAGCTACAGTCTATGAATTGAAAACAAAAACCAGTAGGCAACTTCAGGTGACAACGAATGTACTTATAAGAATTGTCCCTGCTAGAGAATGTATAGCATTGTAGGCAATAAATCTTAAAAACCTGTTTTCAAGTTCCTAAGTGATAAAAAAAGACTTGCCTTTAAAAAATAAAATAAAACCATAATCAACTTTGCATAATTCTAGAATGTTAGCTTGATAATGGCAATATTTATCTTTGCAGTTTGTAACTGTTTTCACATGCACTAAAATGCTTATGATATTGCCTCTCTAGCTCACTACTGTATTCCCAATACCTACCAGTGTGCCTACCACATAGAATAAGACAGTAAGTACCTGAAGAATTAAAGAATAAATGTGGGTAACACCTTCAACAACCTTGTAGCATAATCAGCAATTTAAAGGTTCTGCACATGAAGAAACTGGGAAATACAAGATTAATTGATTGTTTAAAGTGAAACAGGTACTCAAAGAAGCAGTAAAGTCTAATTTACATGAATGAAAACCCTGTGTTATTGGTTATAAAATATGGCTATAGTTGAGATAGAGGTTACAAGAGTATATACATGTATGAACATTCTAGATATAATTAAATAGACTACATGCAAATTATTAGGAAAAAAGCACATACAAACTGTACTTAGAATTATGGAGCTGAAAAAAACTCTAGATGGCATCTAGCCTACCTATTTCATCTTACACAATGAAAAGAAAGTATACATAACACATATATATGGAATTTAAGAAAAAAAAATGTTATGAAGAACCTAGGGGTAAAACAGGAATAAAGACAGAGACCTACTGGAGAACAGACTTGAGGATATGGGGAGGGGGAAGGGTGAGGTGTGTTAGGGCGAGAGAGAGACATGGACATATATATACTAACAAACGTAAGGTAGATAGCCAGTGGGAAGCAGCCGCATGGCACAGGGAAACCGGCTCGGTTCTTTGTGGCTGTCTGGAGGGGTGGGATAGGGAGGGTGGGAGGGAGGGAGACAAAGAGGGAAGAGATATGGGAACATATGTATATGTATAACTGACTCACTCTGTTATAAAGCAGAAACTAACACACCATTGTAAAGCAATTATACCCCAATAAAGATGTTAAAAAAAAAAAAAAAAACAAATGGGACCTAATGAAACTTAAAAGCTTTTGCACAGCAAAGGAAACCATAAACAAGATGAAAAGACAACCCTCAGAATGGGAGAAAATATTTGCAAATGAAAGCAATGCGCTCTTTACTTGAAGAACGCAGGCATCTGCCGTGCTATCAATTCAGAAACCCATCCCTTAACTGACTCCCTCTGTTAAAAAGCAGAAACTAACCCACCATTGTAAAGCAATTATACCCCAAAAAAGATGTTAAAAAACAAAAAATATGTATAGGGACTTCCCTGGTGGCGCAGTGGTTAAGAATCCACCTGCCAATGCACGAGACACGGGTTCCAGCTCTGGTCCAGGAAGATCCCACATGCCATGGAGCAACTAGGCCCGGGAGCCACAACTACTGAGCCTGTGATCTAGAGCCCGCGAGCCACAACTACTGAAGCCCGGACACCTAGAGCCCATGCTCCGCAACAAGAGAAGCCACCGCAATGAGAAGCCCGCACACCACAACGAAGAGTAGCCCTCACTCGCTGCAACTAGAGAAAGCCAGCGTGCAGCAATGACGACCAACACAGCCAAAAATAAATAAATAAATTTATATTAAAAAAAATGTATAGGGGCTTCCCTGGTGGCGAAGTGGTTGAGAGTCCGCCTGCCGATGCAGGGGACACGGGTTCGTGCCCCGGTCCGCGGGGATCCCACATGCCGTGGAGCGGCTGGGCCCATGAGCCATGGCCGCTGGGCCTGCGCTTTCGGAGCCTGTGCTCCGCAACGGGAGAGGCCACAACAGTGAGAGGCCCGCGTACCGCAAAAAAAAAAAAAAAAAAAAAAAGTATAAAAACTTGGAACTAGCCTATTTATATATGTTTAGCATTACTACATTCATCATTAGCCAGTTTAATTACAGTAACTGATATATCCAAGTGTGATATCACTCTCACAGAGCAGATGACATTTCCAGGTACAGCAATCAAGCTCAAGGCACGTATGCCAGTGGGACTGTCACTCTTTTTTTTTTTTGTGAAACTCTTGTACTCAGGTTGTATACAAAGTTCATCTTCAATAAAATGAAGTAATTGGATTGGTTGTTTCAAAGGTCTAGCAAATTTTAAAAGTCTGTGATTCTACTTGGAAATAATAGCTGCATATATGCCCTTAATAGTCATTGGTTGGAACCATGTTTAACAAAGTAAAATGTAGAAATATTTCAAAGATTAAATGGATGAATTTTTAATAATTACTGTATCTGGAAATAGTCACATACTCTTTGAACTTGGGAATTTAAAAATAAAATATGTGCTCTTAGGCTGTGTAACAAGAATAAGTGTTCACTACCTCTGTAAGGACACTTAGAATATTAATAGAAAGGTAACTAAATATAGTCTTGTTCTATTGCTTCCATGTGTAATTTATTAACAACTGAATTTAATAAATAAAAATAACCAAAGGATTACTAATAAAACTGAAGTAGATCCTATGTTTTACTGTTTTTTTCTCCTAGCAAAATTTTTGAAGTATTAATTTCTTATATTTTTGTCTATACATTTTTACTTTACCAAATTAAAGAAACAAATAATTTCTTAAGGCAACATTTTATGAAGAAGATGGAAATATCAATATAGCAGCAATTTAATAACTTAAAAAAATAACATTTCTAAACCAGGCCTGAAGCCTGTACCAATAATACAACTAAATATTATACCCTTATTCTGATTATAAGAATCAATCCAGCACTGAAATAAGAAATTACCTCTAGTTTCTTTTTTTTCTCCATAAATGCTTTTGGAGTAGTTTTAAACTCTCCACTGGAATCTCCATCATTCTTACCATAATGATGGCAAATGCAATTTTTATAAAGAAAAATACCAATGTATGAGTTTTATGGCTCCAATAGTGAAATTGTCTTGGGGGCTACTGTGGGAGCAGTATCCAATGCATTTTTTAGAATAAAAATGCCATATTGCTCTTCATCAATATGCCTAGATAAGCCACATTTAATGTTAATTTGATATTAATGAAACATTATTAAAGAAATGCAAGAAAATCATACGTTTTATTAATGAAATGTAGTTTATTCTCTTAATGCAGAAAAGAGGCATTAAATATGTCTTCTAAGAGCATAGGCCTTGAGCAAGACTGCCAAGATTCAAATCCCTACAATTATGTACTTATATGAAAATAGTTAGGGCTTTATATCACTTTGCACCTCAGATTTCCTTACATATAAAATGAGAATAATAAATGTACCAACTTTATAAAATTCTAATGGTTATATGGTTTAAAATAATGCCTAGTACATACTAAATACTTCATAAATGTTAGCTGATATTATGATTGGTGTGTCCAAAAGGAAATTAAAAAATAACGTTTCTGAAATATTTTCATTAATCTGCATCCCTTTTTACATGTGGCATTCCT
>NW_006774067.1:3332050-3353196 GCF_000442215.2 Lipotes vexillifer
TTCCTGAATGGGTAGGAAAAAAAATAAACGTTCCTTTAAAGCAGTTTTCTTATATTTGGAAAATATTTAACTCACAGAAAAATTGACCTACTTTATGTAGTATTAATCTTAAAATGATTAAAGGAATTTGCAAAGACAAAACCTTATTTGATATTTACTTTTAATAGCATGAAGGATCATTTCAAAACTATGAGCATTCAATATCGTATTATTATAGTATCTAATCAAACTTGATAGTTACAAAGATAGTGACATATATGAGAGGGTAGAATTGTTAGTAAAGTTGAGTGATGGGGTGTATACTGTTCTTCCTCATTTACAGTTGTGTCTTGAAGGAGCAGCTGCAATTAGCCCAGCTATAAAAAGTGGAAGGGTTATAATATAGAATATCCTAGGCAAAGAAAACCTTCACAAGGTAGGATGTGCAGGGAATTTTAAGATATTTGATTACTGTACAAAGACATGAGAGGGTGGCAGAGTTTTGAGGGTACTGAATGTCATCCTAGAGAAATTGGGCACGGTCCTGTGAGGGAACAAGTTTGAAGGACTGGTGTGTCTTTTGACCATAGGACTTAATCAGAAGCATCTGTTCAGAGTTTTATCTTCACCTTTTTACATATTATTTCCTGAAAAATTGTCCTTGAAATTTACCAGCATTCATCTCAGTCCAGATTTGCCCAATAAACATGTCTTAACAGTCATGGCATAAACACATAGGAAAAGAACCCTTAAAACCAATTAGATATTTGTTACTGCTCAGAAATTCTCAGACTAACAGATAAAATTGTATTAGCTAATATTTCAAAATAAAATGATAAAAATGGCTAAAACTCATATTCCTCTAAGAAAAAGATGCTTAATGGAATTTTGCATCCATGAATGGATGAGCAAAAGAATTAAAATTTAATTGCAATTTTGAATGAGAATAGCACATTTAATATTGGCATTTTTTATTTTAAAGAGATTTCATTTCATTTCTTTTTATTTTATTTTGTGTCAGCTTTGTCAGGGTATAACTGACAAAAATTTTATGTGTTTAAAACATACAATGTGATGATTTGATATAAATAGAAATTGTGAAATGATTAGCACAACCAAGCTAATCAGCACATCCATCACTTCACATAGTTACTATTGTGTGTGTGGTGAGAGCACTTAAGACCTACTCTTGTAAATTCCAAGTATAAAATATCATATTATTAACTACAGTCACCATGCTGTACATTAGATCCTCAGAACTTATTCACCTTGTAACTAAAAGTTTGTGCCCTTTGATCAACATCCCTCCCTTTCCTCTACTTCTCAGCCCATCACAACCACCACTCTATTCTGTTTCTGTGAGTTTGACTTTTTTAGATTCCACACGTTAAGTTCACACAATATTTGTCTTTCTATGTCTGTCTTATTTCACTTGCTAAAGTGTCTTCCAGGTTCATTTATGTTGTCACAAATGGCAGTATTTTCTTTTTATCTTTGAATTATATATATATATATATATATATATGTATAAACCATATATATACATATCCATATCAAAATTCCATTTTTCACAGAAAAAAAAGAATCCTAAAATTCCATAGGGAATCACAAAAGACCCTAAATGGCCAAAGTAATATTGAGAAAGAAGAACAAAGCTGGAGGCATTCCACTTCCTGATTTTAAATTATGTTACAAAGCTATAGTAATCAAAACAGCATAGCACTAGCATAAAGCCAAACATATAGACCAGTGAAACATAACAGAGAGCCCAGAAGCAAACCTGTGCATATACAGTCAACTTATTTTTTGGATAGTTTGTTGTTAGTGTATAGAAATTCAACTGATTTTTGTATTCTGATATGTATCCTGTAACTTTACTGAATTTGTTTATTATTTCTACCAGTTTTGTTGTTGTTGTTTTTTGGGTTTTGGTTTTTTTTTTTGGTGGAGTCATCAGGGTTTTCTACATATAAGATCATGTCATCTGTAAATAAAGACAGTTTTATTTCTTCCTTTCTGATTTGGATGCCTTTTATTTTTTCTCTTGCCTAAATGCTCTAGCTAAACTTCAAGTACTATGTTGAATAAAAGTGGCAAGAATGGGCATCCTTGTCTTATTTCTGATACTAGAGTAAAAGCTTTCAGCTTTTCACCATTGAGTATGATGTTATTGGCAGGCTTGGAATGTATGGCCTTTATTATGTTGAGGTACATTTCTGCTATACCTAATTTGTTAAGACTTTTTTATCATAAATGGATACTGAATTTTGTCAAATGCTTTCTTTACATCTATTGAAACAATTATGTGATTTTTATCCTTCATTCTGTTAATATTATATATCACACCCTATTTGTGTATGTTGAACCATCCCAGGGACAAATCTCATTTGATTATGGTGTATTATCCTTTTAATGTTTCATTGAATTAAATTTGCTAGAATTTTGTTGTGGATTTTTCCATATCTGTTTAACAGGGATATTGGTCTGTAATTTTCTTGTTTTGTCTTTATTTGGATTTGTTATGAGGATAACACTGGCCTTGTAAAATGAGTTTGGAAGTGCTTCCTCTTCTACAGTTCTTTGGAAGAATTTGAGGATTGGTGTTAATTCTTTAAATGTTTGGTAGAATTCACCAGTGAGGACATGTGGTCCTGAGCTTTTTTTCTGTTGATGGATTTTTGATTACTGACACAATCTATTTACTCGATATTGGTCTGTTCATATTTTCTACTTCATGATTCAGTCTTGGTAGGGTATATGTTCTAGTAATTTATTCCTTTCTTTTAGGTTAGCCAATTTGTTAGCATATAATTGTTGATAGTAGTGTCTTATGATCCTTTGTACTTGTATGGTATCCGTTGTAATGTCTTCTCTTTTATTTCTTATTTTATTAGAGATCTCTTTTTTTTTCTTGGTTAATCTAGCTAAAGTTTTGTCAATTTTGTTTTTATTTTCAAAAAACCAACTCAGTATCATTGATTTTTCTATTGTCTGTCTAGTCTCTATTTTATTTATTTCTACACTAGATTTTCTCATTTCCTTCTTTCTGCTATATTTGGGCTTAGTTTCCTTTTTTTTTCTAGTTCTTCAGGTGTAAATTTAGGTTGTTTATTTGATTTTCCTTTTTCTTAATATAGGCATTTATTGCTATAAACTTTCCTCTTAGAACTGCTTGCTCTTTCCTATAAGTTTTGGTATGTTCTATTTCTACTTTGGGTTGTCTCAAGATACTTTTTGATGTCTATTTGCTTTATTGTCTGACCCATTGATTGTTCATGAGTGAGTGTGTTGTTTAATTCCCTCATATTTGGGAATTTTTCAGTTTTACTCCTGTCACTGGTTTCTAGTTTCATACCATTATGGTAGGGAATGATACTTATTTGGTGGTACAACATTTGCCTGATTCCTCATGATCTATGTAGCCTTGTGTTGGTATCTCTGCATTTGAAGGAGCAATTGCCTTTTCCAGTCTTTACATACTGATTTCAGCAGGTAAAGACCTTCTCTTGCTGGTTCCCTAGGCTGATGGGATTATATCTGCAATCATAGTCCATTTGGGTTGAGGTCAGATCATGTGGCTACTGCTGGGTATTTAGTGGGTTGGCAAGACTTTTGCCAGGGGCTTGGGCAGGCATGGATTCTGTCTGGTCCCTGGGCAGACTGAACTGCTTCTAGGTTCTTGGTCAGCAGGGCTGGTGCTGAGACAAGAGTCTGCTTCAGGGTCTGCATTTGATGGGCCTGTTACCAGGTGTGTGGATGGATGTGGCTCCCACCTGGCTTCTAGGTAGGCTCTCGCTGGGTCATTGAGAGGGTCCCTTGGCAGGCAAGATAGGACCTGGTCTGTGGCTGAGAGAGGCAAGAACCAAGACACAGGGCTACTTCAGGGTCTGCATCTGGGACTGGGGTCTGCAGACCTGCTTCTGGGGCACAGATGCACATGTCTCCTGCCAGTTCCTGAGCAAGCAGGACTGCCCCTAGACCATGGCTAAGAGGGGTTGGAGTTGAATCACAGGAGTGCTTCAGGATCTTCAGGTAGAACAAGGTTAGTGGGCCAACCTCCGGGGTAAAAGATGGGCATGTCTTCCACTAAGTCCCTAGGCAGGCAGGACCACTCCTGAACTGAGGTAGCTGAGGTGCTGGAGGTGGGTCTTGGGCTGCTTCAGAGTACAGAGCTGAGACCAAGTTTGGCAGGCCTGTTACCTGAGGTTCAGGTCGGTCCAGATGGTGCTGGTGGCAGGATCAAAACCCAAACAGGGTTGTAGCAAAGTCCACATAGAGATGGGGATTTTTCCAGGTCTGTAGCTGGGATCACGGTTGGCCAACCTGTCAACTGGACGTGAGTCTGCCTTCTCAAAACTGCCCTCCTTGGTCTTGATCTCCACCAAGGTTTAGCAACCTTCTTACCTAAATCCCAAAGCTCTCACAAAGGTAGGTTTGTCAATAGATGACTGCCACATTATTGTTGCTGTGTGGGGGATAATCATCAGAGGACCTTTTATCCTGCCAGTTTACTGACATCACTCCTAATTTTTTAATATGCAAATTTGATTGAAGTCACTAAATAAATGCAATAGAAGATACTTTGTCACTTTAGGCACATTTTTATTAGCTTTTCATACCAAATTTCTTAATTGTAATATAGAAATTTTTTAAAAATATTGACATTCCTTACACAGTATGGTTTGTGAATTAAAAATAAGATTAATTAATATTTGTAAAGAGTAAAGATTCTAGAAATTATTATACTTCTATACTCACTAAAAATCATTTTCTGGCATTTTCTTAGCAGGTGTTTGTATCTCTTCATTAAAAAATATTATCAGTTAAAGCATATTCTCACAGGTTTTAACAGAAGCTTTGACACCAAAGCTTTGATACCAAAATTCACTGGTACCAAATTACCTGTAATGTTTAACTGTCAAGGTTAATTACTTAAATTCAGCTTTTCTTGCAACAATTCTGGTAAGAAATAAATTGATTCAGCTGAAGCAATTAACATTTTAACAACAGCATCAAATACCCAATAAACAAACAAATAATTCCCTAAAATCATATTGTTTTTAGCTTTAAAATTATTACACAAAAACAAGTAAAAAACTGAGTGGTGTTTAATGTGATCTGTGAACATATTACAATCAGTTCTATTATAAGACATTTAAAAATTATCTATATTTTCCTGAGAGCAAATATATCCACATTCTCTAGAACTTTGTTTAATATTTGGGAGGTTAGATAAACTGATCTTTAAGTTTCCCTCCTTCTAAAAACTCCATGACTTTATCCTCTTATATTTTACTTATTTTGTTTTATTTTGCTTTTCCATTATTTTTTCAATTCCTACTTTCACACACTGGTCAAAGAGCTTACTGACAAAGGTTTTCATTTTTCTTGGCATTTTCAGGGTCCCTATATATGTTCCTACATTCATTTCTCTCTTGCAAATATCGTCAAGTCTGTAAACTAGTCATTCGGAAGGAATTCTTTAAGGTCACTGACATGGTAGCTAGCTAAGAGCATTCTTAAATTTGCTCTATACAGTACTTGCCAATATTTGCTGAGGTACTTGGTTTTGCATAAATTCATTACAATTTTCCATCTTTCTTCTTAAGCGCACAATAGTTATCTAATCCACCATTGTTTCATTTAATGTACTTTGCTTCTGCGTGGTTTTTGTCTTGGAAGTATCTAATATGTTTATGTCCACATTGCCAAGTAGCAAAATCACTTTGTATTCAATTTCTCCTTCCAGATGTTATTAATTCCAGATTCAGATGGAATACTTCCTTTTATTGAACCACATGAGACCATTTACTTTGTAACAGCTTTTCTTTTTAAGGCTTAACTTCATTTTATATATTTGGCAATGAAAATTCTGTCCTCAAAAGTCTTTAGCTTATATTATTTCATTGTTTGGGCTTTCTTAACTTGGATCTATGTTAAAAATGTGTCTTCTTTTTTACAAAGTGAGATAATTCTAACTCTATTTAAGTGATCATATTTTGATTTTCCTTCATAACGAAAAATGAGAAATGAGGCATAGAAGTATCTGGGTAATGAACTGAATATTAGTTTAGTTCTTCAATAGGCAGTGAATTAGTAAGAGGACATGTATTTACCATGGGTTATATTTTAAAATGCTTATTTTTACCCCTTTCTTAAAAAATTCTAACTAAAAACAGCTCTTTTATTGAAAAAGTTGTACTGTCATAGTTTATTAAACTTTAAGTCCCATGTAACAGCCCACCTTAAACCAATTATATGTTTAAAAAGAAAAAATGGTTGATTTTAGCTGCAGTTTCTATTAGCTTAGCAAAGAGATGGGAATAACAGGAGTTGAATAAGACAGTTTTTGGTGTAGGAGACAGATTGACAGAAGGAATGACCAGGGTAGTAAACCTAGCTTAGATGGAAAAGTTGGTGACAAGCGTAAGATATCTAAGATAATGGGATCAACCAAAAGGATTCTCAAAATTCAAGCACACAAGCTATTGCTGGGAACAGTCCTATGAAAATGCCTGGATCCAAGCTAGTAGAAAACAGAAGAGCCACTCTAGAGGCAGTCTGCAGTGGGTATGGAGAAGGTGCAACAAATTATCTATGGCATTGTTCTTAAACCTCTTTGCCTTATTAGCCTCTGGCCTTTGAGGATACCCACATATCAAAAGGAGGCTAACAAATAAAATTAAATAAATATATTTAAGAAAACATCTGGATGCTATGTTACTCAAGATGTAATGCTCAACACTGGCACAACACATTGTGTAATCAAAACGTTAAGTCTCCTACCACTGTTGGGCCCCCAGGAAATACTTCTTCTCATCTCTTGCCACCATGTCTGAATTCCAAGAAGATTTGTTGGTTGTTCCACTGCTGTCATAGAAAGAGACAAAGTTTAATTAAGAAGAAAGACAAATTAATAAATTTGACAAATTTTTCTCAGATTGCATGAATATAATAGTTCCTTGCAAAATAAATTTTTATAAAAATTTGAATAATTTGAGGTGAATTAAAAAAATTTACATCAAATATAGTACATGTGAAATATATGACTAAAGTAGCCTTCCAATATTCCCAGAAAATTTGAATAAGAAAAAAAAACCATTTGTATGACTATGAAAAAGAATCATTTCCAAAATAATGATTTATATTCAGATGATTTTCTGGCCATTTTCAATCAAGGTAAATTTTCTGGTTAAAATTTTTTGAAAAAAATTGAAAAATAAATTGATTTATTTCCTGATTTCTTTATAATACTGTAGCTTGAAAATATTTAAAAGAATTCAAGAAGTATTGTATGAGTTTATACATTGCATGAACTAATAAACTTACTATAATGAAATTAAAATATTTTAATAGCTTATGTGATGATAATACTTTATAAGATTTCTTTACAATCATTGAATATTATGTCTGTGGTTAATGTCTGAATCTTAGTATTCCTTAAAGAATTCTATTGATAATTCCAGTTTTTCCTGTTTCAATGAAGTGTCTCCAAACTTGAACTTACTAGACTATCAGACTTTTAAGGACTCAGGAAACATATAAGTTTGAATTACTGTCAGTTGAACACAAATTATCTTAAAATATCAAATGTAATAATGTTAATATGATTTATCTTAAATATCAATATATAACAATATATATTTATACATATTTATAATTTATGTTTATTTTATTATTCATTCAGACATCATTGGCTCATCAAAGAACACTAATACATGAACAATAATATTTAAGTGTAGTTATATCTGATATTTTGCTGACTTTCAGTGATAAATATAGTTTTGCATATATTTTTCACTTTTGTTTTATAGAGGTGTACTTTTCAAGGTAAGAGGATGGATGACATATTATTTAACAATTTATTAGCTTTATTCATAACTTTTATGTGAGTTTGCATTTGTACTTGCCCAATGCCCTGAGGATATTAGGGGTAGGCCTGGTTATCTGAAAGAGCAATTTCTTTTGTTAGAAGTTTTTAAAATAGATTTACTCACTCTTTGGTCACTTTTTTTACATCAACTATTTATGAATAAAAACAACCAAAATGAAATATGTTTTAGAGATATAATCATGGTTCACATTTTAATGTTTTCTCTCTTATTCACTTCACCAATTTTCACTTCCATATGAAATTCACATCCTACAATATTAGGATGTATTCCAATTTTTTCCTATGTTCCCACTCACTCTGTGAGTAAACTGGCCTAATTTTATTTACCCAAATACACATGAATTACAAAATAATTGCTGTATCTCATTTAAATTAATTGGTGCAAAATTATATCACATTATAAAACAGTGGTATCAGTTATGTCCACTGCCTAAATATATTTTTCTAAATATAATAAAATTTTATGATATAATAATAGTGTTTGATAATTTGGAATCATATCCCTGATCAAATAAGCTTTTTTTTTTTTTTAACCAAGTTAAACCAATTATTTGGGGTGTATAGTTGGCTATGAAAGATTTGAAGAAAAATCTTGACATATTGACACTAAGTATATCTATTTGTATTAGCACATAAAATCAGAAGTAGACTTTCTGGAAATAAAGTGTGATACCATAAAGTACATTTATAATGATAACTTGAACTGTGGCAACTTTCATTTTCTTCTGATAAAACAAAGCAACAGTTTCAATAATTTAATAATAATAATGATAGGTGCTAATGTCAATTTCTGTCCTACAAATGGATCCCCTAAATTCAAATTTAAAATATGCTTTCCAATTTAAACTGGAAATGTATTTTTTACAACATTTTAAGAAAACACAGTTGACGCAGCACACATACATTTTAAAGCAATACCCACACACTTTAAAGTTTGCAGTGCATCATCACTCAAAATCTAACACTTTGTTATTGAACCTAAGAATGGCTTTCCAAACTCGAGTTTCATGCTGCAGTCAATGAAACAACCACTGATTCCTTAAAATTTAAAACAAGAACATTTTTATCATTCATACATTTAATTAGAACTTCAGAAATAGACTAATTGTAATTGAGTAAGTAATAAAATATAGCTTGGCATTTTTTAGAGAAATCTAAACTAACATGGTTAAGTTACTTTATTTTTTGGTTTGTCAGTAAACTTAGTCCTTCCCATGTCTTTAGAGTTGAAAAGCAAATAATCTGTAAAAATAGATGATCTTTTTTTCTCTTAACCCCCTTGAAATTGCAAAATCTATTAAAGCAGGTTTCACTTTTTATAACTGCACTTTAAAATGAACTTTTAATATACATTTTTATTTCTTTCCTTCTTATCCTTCTTGTCTTGGTAAACAGACTAGAGAAAATTTTAAGTCAGCATAACTGTATTAATCTTTAGATAAATACAAAAATTAATGTGAATGATAAATATATATATATATAAAATATGACCCAACTGATTTTTTGTTTAAAATATCTTTTGGCCAATAGCTGCTAATCCAGCTGTTGCTAACCTTCATTCATTCAAACAAATTTATCAGTGCTCTACTATATTCCAAGCCCTGTTCTAAGTACAGGACACAACAAGACAAACTTTGTCTCTGAACTAAGGAATACACATTTTGTTCGAGAAAGGGTGGATGGACTACAAATAAGAAAAAAAATCACACACAAAACAACACAGTATCATCTAGGGATACATGCTTTGATGAAAATAGAAGAGACTATTATGATATTAAGTAAAGGGGGGAAGTACCTTTAAATACTAGGAGGAGTATTACAAGCAAAAGGAACAGAAAATACAAATGCTCTGAGTTATCTGAAAGAAAACCAATTATAGTGGTAGTGAGTAAGGGGCAGAAACAAACTAAGTGTTTATGAGCCACTGCAAGGAATTTAGATGTTATTATAAGTGTGGAGAAAAAGGTTCTAGAAGGTTTTAGACTCTTGAATGTCAGAAATTTCAAATATTTACTCTGATGCTTGGGGAATGGAGATAGAAGGGTGCCTACGGAGGGACCAGAAGGAAGGCTATTGCCACAGACTGGTAGTCTGGTCTAGAGATAATCATGATCAGGTCAAAGATGTTAATGGTATGGTGGGAGAGAAGTGAAAACATTTATAATATATTTTGGAGACAGGTCTGAAAATATTTGCCAAAAGAAAAAATAAAACACAAACATCAACAAAGATTCTCAGGAAGTTGGTTTAAGCAGCTGGGTTAGTTTTGGTACCATTCACTAAGAAAGGGAAGCATAAGACACAACACATTCGGGAAAGAATATCAAAAGCTCCATTGGGATGCCCTGAGTTGGACATGCATATTATCTAAGTGGAGATGTCCAGTAAGCTGTTGTATGTATGAGTCCGGATTTCAGGTGAAAAGTTAGGATTGGAGATAGACAATTGGGAGTCTTAGCATATGGATGTTACTTATAGGCATGGAACTGCATGAAGTTGCCTGAGGAGGGTATATTCAGAGGAGAGAAGTGAGTATGATGACTTAGCTCTGAGACACTTAATCACCTAGAATCAAATAGCATAAAAGGAGGATCCAGCATCAGACACTGAGATGGAGTGGGCAAGAAGGTAGGAGAAAAGAGTGTAATAGAAAAAACAGAAAACAAAGGAATAAATTAAGAATAGCAAGTGGTATTTTATACTAAATGCTGTTAAGATAGCAATTAAGATGAGAACAGAAAAGCAACATTTGCCAAGATAGAAATTATATGTTTCCTTGACAAAAGTAGTTTATCGTAGTAGCAGAGATGAGGTGAGAAGTGAAAAGTGAGGAAGTACAGACAGTAAAGACAGACTATTTCAAAATTTATTCTTTATTAAGGGGAAGAGTGTGATGAGGCAGTGCCTGAAAAGGAACATGCTGTCTGAATGGACAGAAAGATGACAATAGAAAAAGGATTAGATAGATAGACAGATGATAGATAGATAGATAGATAGATAGATAGGGATATATTTTACATTGAGGAAAACAAACCATGTTTGTATGTTGATAAAAAAAATCCAGAGAGAGAATATTTATGAAGGTGACAGAGGAAAGTCATAGGAATAAAGCAGTTTAGAAAGAGATAAGGCAGAGGTGGATGAATGTGGTTGTTGTAAACATTTAGAAAAGAAGCTGAAGACGTAGAGGAGTCTTGACAATCTATGTAACAATCATACTTGACAATCACAGTAACAATCTATGTCACTGACAGCGAAAAGTGAAAGAGTTTGGGATGATGGAGAAGAGTGCAAGACTGGATTAGATTAAATGATGTACAGAGCAGTTTGGAGATAAAAATCTGGCTAGTGATGGATGACCTGGGAGGCATAAACATGGTTGTTGACTCAAGAAAATAGGGAAAGGAAACAAAATGGTAGTAGTGCCAAATCTCTCAGATAGTACTGCTCAAACTGTGTGTGGTGAACGACTATTTTTCCCCTGTGCATCACAGAAGAATATTTATTTATGTAAAAAAAACTTTATGGGAAATGATTACATACTTGGATATTGCAGCAACATTTCTATAAATATTTACTCCAATTTCTATATTACTTTTCTGTGGACCAGTAAAAAAATAATTGCCCACTGACAACAATTTGAAAAATACACTTTGACTAAGACGTCCTTAGGTTAGTGTGAGAAACCAGATAAAGCTATACTTTAGAGCAGTGGTTTTTTTTGTTTTGTTCTTTTTTGGTGAAACCAACAATAAAATCTAGGCAAACTAGAAAATTTTTATTTGGTTAGAAATTTTATTTTTACTTGTAAATTATATACATGCACTATTATGCTAATATATCACATAATAGCATTTAAATAAAAGGAACAAGATATTCACTTAAAACGTACCTGTGAAGTCACTGAAGAAAAGATGAAAATTCATAATAGTACTTAAAATTAAGGCTATCGAAATGTAATGCAAAAACTGGCACCAATGATAAAAGATTTGGATCTGAGTTAAGAAAAATTTTACTCAGGTTTCGTTTTATGGCACACCCAAGCATCGTTTAAGAAATACTATTTTGATTATGCTAATGCTAAGCTTCAAGCACTACTAATAAGCATCACCTGACTCAGTACATGCAGATTCCAGAAGCTGAGTAATAATACTTGCTCAGTCCTGAATACTATTACACCTGCCATATTTCTGCATTTAGACAGAAATTTCATAACACAGAGAAGAACTGGGAAGGAGAAGTGGGACTATGAAGAAAAGCCAATGGCAATTGGGAGGAGTTGTGGGATGCTGATAAGAATTCAAGCTTTCTAGAAGTATTACCTTGAATAAGGCCAGAAGGATATGAGAAAACATAAAAAATCCAGATATGGATGAACCGTACCGAACATTTGATGTATTTTCCCCCCTGAATTATATTTATTCAGAATTACACAGAAAAAAATAATCGAGATAGAAAGAAGACTGCTCTTCAGTATGGAATTGATTCAAAAATCTAAATTCTATTAAAATTCAGGAATTGTCTTGAATCTTTACATATCACCTTGTCTTCCATGACTGTGACTCCCATTTCTGTAGAACTATTAGGTCACTAAGAATTGCTACTATGTGCCCAAGGAACAGTGAAAAAGACCAATGCTCACTGCCTCCACTGTAGATTTCAAAGCCTAAGTCATGCTGTAAATAAGTAGGAAATAAATTTTAAATTGGATCAGAGATCTATTTTCTTATATTAGCTTGGACAGGACTTTATTTAATAATTGCAGACTGAGATATTTGCTATTATATGCAAATGAATGGAAAAGCTGTGGAAGAGATTTGAGATTTTATGCATGTGTGAAGAATGATCCTACCAAACAGATTTCAGAGGGCAGTGTTACAAATTAATATTTATTTCTAAGGATTCCCAACTGAGTCCATTTCATCCTGGTTTATATATTAACAAGTCACATATTGCCTGTTTGAGAGTCTCTCTGAGACCGCTACCAATTAACCAAACTCATTTCCTGTTCTTTGGCACATGGATGGTCTCACTTCTCAGGCTCATTCAGAGTTAGATGTATACGTGTGACTGAGTTCCAACCAATAGCATAAAAGCAATAATTATGTGTTCCATCTCCAGTTATGGTCAATTAAAACTTTTAATGCACTCTATACTTTGTTCCTTTTTTATCAGAAAATTGTTAACTCTTGTATTTTTAAAAATTTTTATTAGAGTATAGCTGTTTTACAATGCTGTGTTAGTTTCTACTGTACAGCAAAGTGGATCAGCTATATGTATACATATATTCCCTCTTTTCTGGATTTCCTTCCCATTTAGGTCACCACAGAGCACTGAGCAGAGGTCCCTGTGCTATACAGCAGGTTCTCATTAGTTATCTATTTTATAAATAGTATCAATAGTGTATATATGTCAATCCCAATCTCCCAATTTATACTTTGTTCTTTATTCTTCTGTCAGGTGCATACAGAGGACAAGAAAGATCCAGGCATTTGTAGAAATATACAGAATAGGAGCCTGGATCATTGAATAAACTAATGGAGGAGAAATGATCTGCCATCCTATGCATTTGTCAACTATGGTTTTGAGGGCAAAATATAAAATTCTATCATGTTAAGTCACTGCTTTGGTTCTATTTCCACAGCACTTAGCCTATGCTAAGTAGTACAATGAGTGATAGCCATAAGAGTGAAAAGAGAGGTGAAAATATTTCTACATTAAGGACGTGTGTTAGTGTCTAGAAGACTCACAAGAAGAAAATATTTCTGAAATTATATAAAGCAAGAACCAAAGAACAAAGTTAGAATTCTGTTTGCATCCTTAATGAATTGCAAGAAATTTGCTCTTATGAGAAAAACAAACTCATAAGAAATGAACCAGAAGAGATTAAAAGGTAATGAGATAACTGAAAGATGAGAGTAAAAAAGAATAAAGTCTACAATGTAGGAAAGGAAGAGAAAACTTGACACTACAGAAAATTAAATCAGTAACCTGCAAGACAAATATGAGAAGCTCTCATAGAGTGTCATGGAATAAAGGTTAAAGAGTTTAAAATGTTGTTAAAGAAGAATGATAAACCCAAGGTTAGATAATAAGATGAAAAGATACCAATACTTTCTTTACCAGAAGCAAGTGGTTAATAACTAAAGATCTCAAGCTGAAGAGATTAATGATTTTTTGGTTTGTTCAGGAATGATCAACAAAAAGGAGTTATTATGATACAATTTTGAACTGCCAAGAGAAACAGAAACTAGTTATGCAACCAGGAATGGAAAAACACACAAACACACATGGATACCAACAAAAGAAGAAAAGTCAGTCATCAGCAGACATTTGGTCCTGTCCAAAATGTCCATTGAGACATTTGGTCCATGCCAAAAGGTCCTTGAAATTTGGTCCTATCAAAAACATCCACTTTTAGAAAACATCCCTGAGTTCAAATATCCCATAACTTTTATATATGCTTTTGGGTTACAGAATTAATACATAAAAAAAATACTACCATGTTTTATTAGTCCAATATTGTGTTGTGGCTGTACTGCCAATAATAATTCTTCTTGCCTAGCTGGTAATGATACATGGGGTTAGGTTGATGGGTTGGGGTTTGAATCTTACAGAAGAGCAGGATTTGTATTTACTATGCATGCTGAGGGAGACTCCTACAGTTAGAGAAACGAACAAAAAGTCCAGGATGGGATCTCAAGATACACAGTGCCTTAATATATCACTGGGCATTTGTTTGGATATAATTGGGTCATTAAATTCAGGGGAAGTTTGAAAGGAGGAGCTTGGTCAAATTGCTATATAAAAAGAACAGCGAACAAGTTGACATAAACACTTTACAAAACATCTTGTGTGTTTGGGAGGAGAGAGAAAGGGTGTGACTCTCCTATCACACAGGGGTCATGTGTATTAGCTGCCATGAGGAGGATGCTGGGCATTTAATTAACCCCCTGCTACAACTATCCCATCTCCCAAGGTTAATGAATGGTGTTTCTCTTGAACCAATGTCCTATAGATGTATGATCACACTAGACCTCAAGAAGTATCCGGAGCTATATGGAGAGGTTTTATTGGTGTGACTCCCACATAGGTACCTAACTCTTGGCTGATCCAGCCCAGCTGAACAAGGTGTTGAATCCTTAAGACATTAGTAAGGTTTTGCCTACTAGTAAACCAGTAACCATTGGTCAGATGGTTACAAAAGAAAAAAATAATAACCCTTCTTCTGTTGCTTGGCAATATGACATCTTTATTTTAAAATTCTCAGCAGAATATGGCAGAAATAGTGTACTCAAAAAAAAAACCCAATGCTTCCTTAATGTTTTTTGTTACCATTTCCATTCCTTTAAAATGGAAAGGAATCAGAGTAAAAGATATTGGCAGAGTAAAAGATATTGGCACTGTGAAGAGAGGAGAATCTGCAATGCCCAATGTACAACTAGTCAAGATTTGGATAACATTACAATCATTCAAGATGGGACAGAAAAACATCAGCACAAAGTTGGTGTTGAGGGGAAGTAAGGAAAACCCTGAATAGGTTAAAATGACACACAGAAGAAGAACCAAATGCAATACCATCACAGGTATTTCAAACAACTCACCATGACATTCATGATGAAGAGGCACTGTTAATACTACCAGAAAGAAACCCATTAAAGAGACAAGTAAATAGAATTCAAAACAGACATATCAACCTCCAAACCCCATTTTATTTCATGGACTTGAACTTCCAGAAGAGTACAAAGTGACCAGATACAAAGAACCATCTCTTATGGATGATTCTGATGCTCAAGACGATGAAAGAATTCTTATTTACACAGCTATGACAATATTTGATATTTAAATATCACTACCACATTTACTGATGACATCTTCAAGATGGCACCAACACAGTTCACTTATTTATTCATTGTGCACAGTGTGGTATTGGGTTTTACCATACCATTGATTTAACCACTAAAAATAAAACTCTGAGAAGACACTTACATATATATATGAAAAAATGCCTGAATTTGCATGGGAAAAATCTAAACATTAATTCTTCATTGTGCATGATGTATTTTGAGATTGCAAATGTGAATGCGATTTGACTACTCCTACCAAATGCACAAGTAAAAGGATGCTGTTTCACTTTTCACAATCACTGTGACAAAAAAAATATATCTTCTTAGAGCCTAATATAAAAGTATATGACAAGAGAAGTAACACCTATAAGTGTGCATCCATGTTGTTTGAACTTCCATTTGTGCCTCTGGAAGATGTAAATGAAATTTTGAGTATAATATGGAGAACGCAGATTTAGATGACCTCATATGTTACGTTGAAAGAGTGTATGTTCATGGAAGGCATGACAGAGGCAGAAGACCAGAAGATCCAAGATTTCCACCTGAAATTTGGGACGTTTATATATCAGTGCTGAACAGCTATCACAAGACAATGCAGTGGAAATCTGCCAGAGCAAATTTCAAAAGCTGATGGTAGTGCATCATCCTTCAATATGGTGATTTATTGAAATGTTAAAAGATGAACAGCAAAGGAATGAACAAAATATCACCCAGGTTCTTGATGGTCACACTCAAATACTGCCACCAACTTCACAACAATACCGACCAAATCAAATTTTTATAACTGAAATTGTCAACAGATAAAATATAAAGCTAATAATCAGGTCAATATATACTTGAGAGCAGTTTTTCATCAACTTAAGAGTAACCTTGCCAAACTTCATGATGAAGAAGTACAAGAATAAATGTAAAATCCAAATTTCATCAGGAATTACAATAAAAATAACATAAATAAACTTTTAACAAAGTGAAATGTCTGTATTACTTAAATCATGAGCCAAATATCTCAATGGCCATTTTGGACAGGGCCAAATTTCAAGGACCTTTTTGGTGTGAACCAAATGTCTTTGTCAGGACCAAATTTCAAGGCCCTTTGGCAAAGTTAAATATGTGTATTATTTAACAAATCATGGAACAAATGTCTCAGTGGACATTTTGGACAGGACCAATTTTCAAGGGCCTTTTTGGCATGGACTAAATGTCTCACTCAGGATCAAATTTCATGAAATTTCTGGCAAAGTTTAATGTTTGTATCATTTAATGAACCATGGACCAAATGTCTCAATGAATATTTTGGACAGCACCAAATTTCAAGGACATCTTTAGCATGGAATAAATGTCTCAATGGACATTTTGGACAGGACCAAGTATCAAGGAACTTTGGGCGTGGACCAAATGTCTCAATGGACATTTTGGACAGGACCAAATGTCCTGCAAAGACAGTTAGTTGTTCTTATGATGTTGCAGAAACCAAAATACCAGAGGACAGATTTCAAAATATTGAGTGGTAAAAGACATAATCTCAAAATGTCAAGACTCGCTGAGTAGTGTTTCTTGCATGGACTCAGCAGAAAATAAAAACATTCTCAGGTACGTATGTTAAAAATTAAGCCTTTCATATATCTTTCTAAAATTTAACACATGTATTAATGAAAAAGAGATAAAGCAAAGGTAAGATTTAAAGAAGGACAATTATAATTTAAACAATTAAAGGTAAGTGTTAAAAAAGGTAATAGCAAAAATCTGCAGTCATTTTTGTCAATCAGTACAAAAAGATGGCATATGTTAGATATATCATAAAAATAATGAAAAATCATCTTTATCTGAAGTAAGAGATCATTGATGAAGTTCTTCAAATAGATGGGATATAGCAAAAATAAAATGCATTAAATTTTTTGTTAATATAGGCTATAAAATTATATTTTTATCTTAATTTTATCAACTAGAAAAATGTAAGCTAAAGACAGCTTAAAAAATTAAAACTATTATACACAAGATTGGAGAAGATTCAAGAGAGTATACACAGAGCAACATATACATATAACAAAGAAAGCAAGAAAATTTTAAAAGCAAAGCATAAATAAGCTGACAAAATAAAAGAATTTTTCAGTCAAAACATTAAATATGAAAGAATTGATCAAAATACAACTCTCATTACATGACAAAAGTAAAATCTAACTGTATGATGTTTAAAGTAAACTTAAATTAAGTGGCATTAAAAATAAAAATATGGCAGCATATATATTAAGCAAAACAAATAGATGACCATTTTACAGAATAAATTAAATGATATTTTCTCTTGAAGGGCTTCATATAGAATTTAATCATTGCTACATTTAATGAGTTTTACACTGTGCTAGAGACTATTATATAGTTTTGTAGTAATTAATTCATATATTCTTCTAAACTACTCTGTGAAATGATTTTCATTTTAAAGATAAATTAATAAAGGTAGCTAATTTTCTCTAAGATCACACAATTTATGGAGCTCAGACTGAAATCCAGGGCAGCTGAATTCAGAGCTCAAGATTTTAAGTTCAGTACCTTTCTATGAGGATAAAATTGTCATAAAATTTATGCCCCTTGATGACACTGCATTGGTTATAAATATGTCAGTAAGTGACAAAAACAGTTGGAAAAAACAAACATACTTCTTTCAGGCACTAACACATTTAGTAAATTATTAACTATAATCATAAAGAATAATAATTAAAATAATGTCAGTGGAACTTACAATTTAATAGATTAATGAAAACTCTTTTGTTCTAATCAGTGTACTACATATCTTAAACAAATTTTATTTAATAATCACAGCAATTTTTTTTGTGAGAAAAATAAAGCCCAAACCTGGGATAGAAAGTAAGTAGTTGAAGGTCTCCAGTATTTGTACTGAAGCCAGTATTTGTGTCCAGAACTATTCTACTCAAAACCCTTTTCATAAAAATACATTATATTATGCCTAATAAAATAACAAGGTAGGTTTAAAGGTACACAAATTTTTAAATTTTTTGCAACTTTCTTGAGATATTATTGACATATAACATATGTAAGTTTAAGGTATACAAGATGATTTGGTACACAGAAATTGTGAAATGATTACCACAATAAGATTAGTTAACACCTCCATCCCCTTACATAATTACCTTTTTTGTCTGTGTGGTGAGAAAAAATGAAAATAAATGTAATGAGGATTCAACTTAAGAAACTGGAAGAAGGATAAAAAAAACTAAGTGTCTGAAATTGTGTTAAAGCTAAAAATTTATTAAATCAAAGATAAAACACAAAACTGACAAATACATTTAAGAGTTATTTATCTGGCTGATCAATAAAAGAAATAAACCTCTAATAAAGATAAGCAAGAAAATAAAAAGGCATAGAGAAAGCAGAAATTAGAACAGGCATTTAACTTCAAAAAAATTAATTAAAAATTAATTTAAAAGAAAACAGTGTAAGATAATACTGCATGTAATTCTATCCAGAAAATTAAAATTTTAATACAGGGAACGATTTTTAAGAAGAACAATATGTTCTCAATTTGACTACAGGATAAGTTAAAATAATGAAAATTACTTATTAAATTAGAGATTAAGAAATAAGTAAAAGTAATTGAAGTATTATCCCATTAAAAGGTTCTGGACTTGGACTGTGTTAGAGTCTGGGTCTATCACACAGTGTATAATTTCTTTGTCCTTAAAAACGGAGAGAAAAATACAAAAATCTTTCGATTCATTTTCTGAAGTAGATAAAAACCCGACACCCAATTGTGATGAAGATACCAGGAAAACAACACAAGCATACTGAAAAACACCAAAATCCTTGCCGTCACTCCCACAACCCCCAAATTTCATGCTCGATGGGTTTAAGCAATGACACATTTTGCAGTTAACAGGATGAAAGAATCATTGGCTTGAATCCCAAATATTCAATAATAGTTCTTATGGGTATAAGGTACAATTTCTAATTGGTTCACTTATTTCTGAAACACCCTATAGAGAGCCTTCAGATAGTTGTTTCAGCTACTTTTCTTTCCTGATAAGGGTTAGAATCACAACACTAAAACACCTTCTTATTTAGCATTTACTAACAAATAAAAAATGATCACCAAATCAATTTCTTGAAATGTTAGATCCAAATATTAGATCTAAAATTTAGTCTCTATATTTGAAAAAAAATCCTTAATTTTCTCCTTTTGATGCAAAATCAAACAAAAAACAAAACCCAGTCATTTTCCTTAGAAAGTTCCATAAATAATTACTAGCACACTGTGACCAAGGATAGCTTTATACTAAAAATAGAAAAATAACTGGATCATGCTTTGGGAGGTTTAGTCAATGAAAGGAGATGATATCAATTATTTATAGCAATAATAACAATATAAAAAACTATGTGCCAAGCATTTTTCTAAAGGTTTTGAATATATTACACCTCATCTAATCCTCATAACAACGCTATGTGGTAGTTTCCCAGATATAGAAACTGAAGCCCAGAGAGGTTTAGTAACTTTTCTGAGAACGCAGTTAATAAGTACCTGGACACACACACAGTTAGTCTGGATTTGTATGGGTTTGTGCTTGCAACCACACACCATAAAATATTAACAGTAGAAAGTTAAAGTAGAAATTGTCATTATCTGCAACCTGGAAAACCATTTAGAGGAGCAAGTGCTCTTAGCAATACTGCTCCTTTTCTAGCCCTAACTCATACTGTTCTAAAATTTACAGAAGACAAAAAGCTCTGTCTTCCTTTGTCACTATTCCCCTTAATGGGGACAGCCACAAACAAGATTTATGGAGATCTGCAGAGCATCTCAAGCTCTTGGTAAGACTGCCCCTCCTTGGCCTACATTCAGTCAGCTTACAAACTGTTTTAACAGATTAATTCTAAGGAAGCTATAATTAGAACTGATTACCCAATTTCCCCTAAGAAACCATCAGTTTCTAATCTAATCTAATCTAATCTAATCATTTTATAGCCCTGTTTATTTCAAAACAACTAAAATCCCAAACGTTCACAACCACCCATATGGCTCTATACATCCCCTAATTGGACCCAATGTCCTACCATTTCCTGACTCTCCAAACAGTCACTGTACTGGCAACAGAAAATCCCTTATATCTTTCCAAGTTCTTTCTTAGTATTTGAATCTAATTCTTACTCTTTCAAACAAACCCTATAAATCCTCCATAGCCCCTGATTTTTCCCTGCAGCACTTTCAAATGTGTCTGTGTTTTGGCTTATGTTCTTTTCCTTTTCATTGTGTTCCTTCTACAAACCCTGTACACAGGTCTGGACCAAGGGGAAGGGGTTGACTCTCTCTCTGCACACCCACATCACTGCTCCTCCTCCCTCAGCACCTCAGTTCATTCTCCTTGGTTTATACTATCCACCCCCTCTTTCATGCAATGCAAAGTCTATACACATTCCTG
>NW_006774067.1:3353255-3405010 GCF_000442215.2 Lipotes vexillifer
ATTCCTGCTTTATCTCCTTAAGTCACTGAAGATTTAATACCAGGCTCATCATCTTATCGCCATGGGAAACTGCAACATCCGTATATATAGCCTTTCAGATGCCTGTTTCTCAGTCATTGGAAGTCATATTTCCATAATCAGTGACATTTTCTCCTAAACTACTTCAGTTCCCATCCCCACGGGTAGTAAGTCACACTGAAAATGGGTCCCTTATAAAAAAAAGTTATAAAAAAACTACTTGTCTCAGTGCTCATTCTTTGACCTCCACTTGTATTTTTCTATCCCACTTAGTCTACTATCCCATTTTCAACAAAGCTTGGACAGTTGGGGACCTCCATTTCTTTGGAGCTTCTTGCTAGTCATGTCCCACTTCCTTTCTTTTTTTTTTTTTTTTTTTTTTTTCTTATTTCCCTTGTTTTACAACATATATTCCATGAAACATTACTGGAATAACACTTCTGAATAGACCATCCACCATACTGCTCCATTTTCCCTCCTATATTCACCTGATATACTGATACTAGTAAGCCTCACCAATGTATTTGGCCCTCGTTATACCCTGGGTCTAAGAGAGTTTTAAACCCCTTTGAATTAACGAGCTTTGAGCAATGAAATATGAATGGAAATAGTAAACACCACTTCTTTGGTACAAATATTATAGAACCAGTATGTGATTCCTCATTTTCTCTTTTTCAGTGAGACAGTCACAGAAATATATGTCAGTATGGAGGAACCTGATATCAAAGCAACACAGAATACTGAGCTAATACAAGATGGACAGTTGCCCTGGAGAGTTTTATGGATCCATATCGATCTTTGTATAAATTATGTTTTTATTCTCTTAATGCCAATAAGGTACTGGAGTCAACTGGACTGGTACCTGGAAAATCCCTAACCTGGTTAATCTCAACTCAGTGTATTTGTGCTTCTAGCTGAGCAGCTAGAACACAGGAAAAAAAGAATCACAACCTTGCTGACTGGTCTTATTTTAAATTTGTGACCATAAGTTTCAGTTGTTCCTCCTATATTTCCCACTATCTTATCTCTACAATTCTTTAAGGTGACCATTTCACAATTTTCCCCCTCTCCCAAATCATCCAACTTACCCCATTATCAGTTTACAGCCTGTGTTATTACTTTACTGAGGATGTAGAAGCCGTGGTAAAGTAAATGTCAAATTCCTCACTTCCAATACCAAATCTACTTATCTACCTAAATGTATACCCATATATCCTGCTTTCAATCATGTTAAAGTAGAACAGGGAATCTTGCTCCCCTCTAAGCAAGTCACCTAAAATTGCCTGGATCACAGCCTCTCCTCTCTCCTATTGAAAGGCTTTGTTTCTGAAATTATCCCCTCTGTTTACATGAATATAATTTCCTTGTTATTGGATCTCTCCCAACAACATACAGAAATGTAATACATATTTCTTAAAATATAAAAAATTTGGCCACCTCTTTATCCCCTTTTCTACTATCCTGTAATAGTCCTAAAATAATTGACATCTTCAATCTGCTGCAACATTTCTAGTCAAGGTCACAAGGGAATTTTATCTTACATTTATTAACCATTTATTAACGAATGGTTAATTTCAGTCCTCAACTCACCTAACCAGCCAAGTTCTTAATTAGATTTTACATATTTGCTCACTTCCTTCTTCCCTCCAGAAACATTTTTTTTTTAACTTATATTCAGGGACATAATGACCTTAGTCTTACTTCCAAATTGTTGTCTTTCCTCAGTTTATTCTACAGGCTCTTTCTTTGCTTGAACTCTAAGTGTTAGAGTATTACATGACTTAGTTAAGGACCTTCTCCTGTTTTCTCTTCTTCATGTACACGCACTCCTTAGATGATTTTATCCAGTCCTATGCTTTTCATATGTCTATAAAATATCAAGTACCAAATATGCATTTCCATCTTGAATACTTCCCATGAGTTTCTGAACCAGATATGGAATTTTCTGTTATATTTCTACACTCAATAAAAATTTCAAATTTAATGTGTCCAAACCACTTTTTACTTAATCCACACATTCCCGAGTCTTATCCATCTCTGTAAATGGGGCCATTGGCTACTCCACTGCTCAGACCAAAACCCAGAAGTCATCCTTATTTCTCTAATTCTCCTTGGGCCAGCAGGCAAACCAAAGGGTGCTCTTCTCATGATGATGGCAGGGGTAGAAGAGAAAGAGTGGAAACCTATGATGTTTCTTAAGGACCAGCTTGTAGTTGGCACACTGTTACTTCTGCCTATACACCTACTGTTGACCAAAAACAATTGAAATGACAAACTTATAGTTAAGGAGTCAAGATTTTGGCCAATAATTTAATGTCCTAAGCAATATATCTACCATTGGTAAAACTGTTTCTGAGTTAAAATATTATTGGAGTTCTAAGCAATAATAAACAATGTTTGGCAGAGGTTTTTAAGTATGCAAAGCATTTTCACATGCATTGCATAGTTATCCATATTATCTCATTTTATCCTCAGGCAACACTGCAATATGTATATTTTCACCATTTTACAAATGAGAAAACTAAGGATCAGAGAGGTAAAGTGGAATTTCCCAAATCACTCAGTTATATAAAAGCATTGGAATCCACTACTTAGTTTTGTTTAGATTCCAACTATCTCTCCCCTCTTTCTCTACTACATCATAATGCCTCCATAACTTATTAAAATAAAAGAAAAATTTTGGAGTAGAACATGTTGTAAATTGCTTACATATGACCAAACAGTTGCTACTTAGTGACGAGTATGTATTCATGTTACCAAAAAAACTTCATCTTGTGATTGAAGAATCACTTCACAGTGATTCTTATAGTCAGCTTTGATGGATGATGCTGTTACTGTTGCATTCAAATCCTCTGACAACATCACTACCAAATCAATATCCTTTCCAATGTATCATGTAAGAAGTCTGAAAGAGATTACAAAATAAAAGCACTCTATACTTGCAGAGTATTATCATGATGATACCTGTGTCTAGAAGCTAGATAGTAAAATGGGATTTGTGTATGTGTGTAGTAAAATGGTATATGAAACAGATGAGACTGGTTTGTAAAACAGAGTTCTGTCCTTGTTCTGGTCTTTATCTTAGCAATTATTTGGCAAAATTTACTGGACTCCTTTTAGTATATAATTATTTTTGCCATTTGAGGAAGATATATAATTTTTCAATAAAGGACATTTTCTAATGTAGTGAAAAATGTGAAAGTTTGTCATGTTTTAACTATAAAGAAATAGCTATATTTATCAATGAATATGCAGCATCATGAAGAAGAGAAGAGGGAACTTTCATAAGCATACTTACACTAGGGGAACCCAACTGGCTTTCTCCCCTGATCTTCACCAGAGCTTTTTGTCTCAGTTCAGCTGTGCCGGCTATCAAGGGTGTTGATCAGGACCTAAGGACAACTTGCAACTGTAGCTAGACAAGTAGGATGAAGCTTACGATTCTGCACCAAGTATTTTTTTTCTTATTTTAAAGTTTTGCTTTCTCTATTGTTTAAGACAAAGTTGATTTATCATGCCACAGCCTTCGCTCTGCTCCACAGTGAAATTTACAAAGTTGCTTGAAAATTTTTTTTAAGTGTAGTTAAATCCATGATTTGAAGGATCAGTCATGTTCTGTTTTCCATTATTTTCACATATCTACCAGTGTCTGACACCTGCTAAGCAATCATAAATATTTAATGAATTAAATCAATTAACTTATATGAAGTTTTCATAATGAATAAAGAATGAAAACAAGTCTAGTGTAAATTATTAGTTAAGCTTTTATGAAAGAAAATTATAAAGGAAAATAATACTTTACTATAAGGTTTCAAAACTTCTCTTAATTATCATGTGTTACCAAAAAAAAAAATAGAATTCTCAAATAAATAAAAGAAATAAAGTTTCCTTGAAGGGAAAAATGTAATTACATATGAAACTTGGAAAAAGGTTATTAAGCATAAAGCTCTGATAGCACTGTTGTATAAAATGACTCTAGAAGGAAGAAAGAAAACCCAGCAGAAGAAAAAAAATATCATAGATATGTTTTATAACAAAATCAATAATAAAGACAACTGTCTCCAAAAGCAAAGAAAACAATTTTGAGAGTTGAGTCAATCCATTAAAAAAATGGGAGGGGGCTTCCCTGGTGGCGCAGTGGTTGAGAGTCCGCCTGCCGATGGCGGGGACACGAGTTCGTGCCCCAGTCCGGGAAGACCCCACAGGCCGCGGAGCGGCTGGGCCCGTGAGCCATGGCTGCTGAGCCTGCGCGTCCGGAGCCTGTGCTAACATAAAAAAAAAAAAAAAAAAAAAAAAAAAAAAGGGAAAAAGTTGAAAGAAGTATCAACTTTTCACATAAAGATATATTTGTGTACGTAAGATTTATATCTTTCACAGATAAAATATGTAGTTATTATAAAGAGATGAGTACTTAATGCTTGAAAACTAAGGTTCAGATCCTATCTCAGACACTACTTAATAATTTATGACACATCATTTAAAAATCATGAGCTAGCCCTCCCCCCTGCCTGAGTGAGCCAGAGCCCCCTAATCAGCTGCTCCTTTAAGCCCCTCCTGTCTGGGTGAAGAACAGATGCCAGAGGGTGACCTACATGCAGAGGCAGGGCCAAATCCAAAGCTGAACCCCAGGAGCTGTGCAAACAAAGAAAAGAAAGGGAAATTTCTCCATGCAGCTTCAGAAGCAGAGGATTAAATCTCCACAATCTACTTGATATACACTGCATCTGTGGAATACCTGAATATACAAGTCACCACAAAATTGAGATGGTGGACTTTGGGAGCAACTGTAGACTTGCGGTTTGCTATATGCAACTGACTAGTTTCTGATTTATATGGTTATCTTAGTTTAATTTTTAGCACTTGTTATCACTGGTGGATTTGTTTATTGGTTTTGTTGCTCTCTTCTTTTTTACTTTTATTACTTTAAAAAACTTTTTATTTTGATAATATATTTAAAATTTTTTATTTTAATAACTTTATTTTATTTTACTTTATTTATTTTTCTTTATTTTTTTTCTCCCTTTTCTTCTGAGCCATGTGGCTGACAGGATCTTGGTGTTCTGGTGAGGTGTCAGGCCTGAGACGCTGAGGTGGGAGAGCCGAGTTCAGGACATTGGACCACCAGGGACCTCATGGCCCCACGTAATATCAATCGGAGAGAGCTCTCCTACAGACCTCTGTCTCAATGCTAAGACCCAGCTCCACTCAACGACCAGCAAGGTCCAGTGCTGGGAACCCCATGCCAAACAACTAGCAAGACAGGAACACAAGCCCACCCATTAGCAGTGAGGCTGCCTAAAATCAAACTAAGGTCACAGACACCCGAAAACACACCACCAGACGCAGTCCTGTCCACCAGAAGGACAAGATCCAGCCTCATCCACCAGAACACAGGCACTAGTCCCCTCCACCAAAAAGCCTACACAACCCACTGAACAAACCTTACCTACTGGGGGCAGACACCCAAAACAATGGGAACTACAAACCTTCAGCCTGTCTACAAGAGACCCACATCAGACCTAGGGACACATACAGACTGAAAGTGAGGGGATGGAAAAGATATTCCATGCAAATGGAAACCAAAAGAAACCTGGAGTAGCAAGTCTCATATCAGACAAAATAGATTTTCAAATAGACTATTACAAGAGACAAAGAAGGACACCACATAACGATCAAGGGATCAATCCAAGAAGAAGACATAACAACTGTAAATATTTATGAACCCAACATAGGTGGACCTCAATACACAGGCAAAAGCTAATAGCCATAACAGGGTAAATCGAAAGTAAGACAATCATAGTAGGGGACTTTAACACTGCACTTTCACCAATGGACAGATCATCCAAATGAAAATAAATAAGGAAACACAAGCTTTAAATAACACATTAAACAAGATGGGCTTAATTGATATTTATAGGACATTCCGTCCAAAAACAACAGAATATACTTTCTGCTCAAGTGATCAGGAACATTCTCCAGGATAGACCATATCCTGGGTAACAAATCAAGCCTTGGTAAATTTAAGAAAATCGAATCCTATCAACTATCTTTTCCAACCACAACGCTATCAGATTGATATCAATTACAGGAAAAATACTGTAAAAAACACAAACATATGGAGGCTAAACAATATGCTACTTCATAACCAACAGTTCACTGGAGAAATCAAAGAGGAAATCAAAAAACAGCTAGAAACTAATGACAATGAAAACACAACGGCCCAAAACCTATGGGATGCAGCAAAAGCAGTTCTATGAGGGAAGTTTATAGCAATAAAATCCTACCTCAAGAAACAAGAAACATCTCAAATAAACAACCTAACCTTACACCTAAAGCAATTAGAGAAAAAACAACAACCAAAAAAACCCCAAAGTTAGCAGAAGAAAAGAAATCATAAAGATCAGATCAGAAATAAATGAAAAAGAAATGAAGGAAAGGATCACAAAGGTCAATAAAACTAAAAGCTGGTTCTTTGAGAAGATAAACAAAATTGATAAACCATTAGCCAGACTCATCAAGAAAAAAAAGGGAGACGACTCAAATCAACAGAATTAGAAATGAAAAAGGAGAAGTAACAACTGACAATGCAGAAATACAAAGGGTCATGAGAGATTACCACAGGCAACTATATACCAATAAAATGGACAACCTGGAAGAAATGGACAAATTCTTAGAAAGGCACGACCTTCCGAGAATGAATGAGGAAGAAATAGAAAATATAAACAGACCAATCACAAGCACTGAAACTGAAACTGTGATTAAAAATCTTCCAACAAACAAAAGCCCAGGACCAGATGGCTTCACAGGTGAATTCTATCAAACATTTAGAGAAGAGCTAACACCTATCCTTCTCAAACTCTTCCAAAATACAGCAGAGGGAGAAACACTGCCAAACTTATTCTACAAGGCCAGCATCACCCTGATAACAAAACCAGACAAAGTTGTCACAAAGAAAGAAAACTACAGGCCACTAACACTGATGAACATAGATGCAAAAATCCTCAACAAAATACTAGGAAACAGAATCCAGCAGCACATTAGAAGGATCATACACCATGATCAAGTGGGGTTTATCCCAGGAATGCAAGGATTCTTTAATATATGCAAATAAATCAATGTGATACACCATATTAACAAATTGAAGGATAAAAACCATATTATAATCTCAACAGATGCAGAAAAAGCTTTAGAAAATATCCAACACCCATTTATGATAAAAACTCTCCAGAAAGTACGCATAGAGAGAACCTACCTCAACATAGTGAAGGCCATATATGAGAAACCCACAGCCAACATTGTTTCCAATGGTGAAAAACTGAAATGATTTCCACTAAGAACAGAAAAAGGACAAGGTTGCCCACTCTCACCACTATTATTCAACATACTCTTGGAAGCTTTGGTCACAGTAATGAAAGACAAAGAAGAAATAAATGGAAACCAAATTAGAAAAGAAGAAGTAAAACTGTCACTGTTTGCAGATGACATGATACTACACATAGAGAATCCTAAAGATGCTACCAGACAACTACTAGAGCTAATTAATGAATTTGGCAAAGTAGCAGGATACAAAATTAATGCACAGAAATCTCTTGCATTCCTATATGCTAATGAAAAATCTGAAAGAGAAATTAAGGAAACATTCCCATTTTCCATTGCAACAAAAAGGAAAAATACCTAGGAATAAACCTACCTAAGGAGAAAAGACCTGTATGCAGAAAACTATAAGACACTGATGAAAGAAATTAAAGATGATACAAATAGATGGAGGGATATACCATGTTAGTGGATTGGAAGAATCAACATTGTGAAAATGACTATACTACCCGAAGCAATCTACAGATTCAATGCAAGCCCTATCAAACTACCAATGGTGTTTTTTCACAGAACTAGAACAAAAAATTTCACAATTTGTATAGAAACACAAAAGACCCCAAATAGCCAAATCAATCTTGAGGAAGAAAAACAGAGCTGGAGGAATCAGGCTCCCGGATTTCAGACTATATTACAAAGCCACAGTAATCAAGATAGTATGGTACTGGCACAAAAACAGAACTACAGATCCATGGAATAGGACAGAAAGCCCAAAGATAAAGCCATGCACATATGGTCACCTTATCTTTGATAAAGGAGGCAAGAATATACAATGGAGAAAAGACAGCCTCTTCAATAAGTGGTGCTGGGAAAACTAGACAGCTACTTTTGAAAGAATGAAATTAGAACACTCCCTAACACCATACACAGAAATAAACTCAAAATGCATTAAAGACCTAAATGTAAGGCCAGACACTATAAAACTCTTAGAGGAAAACATAGGCAGAACACTCTATGACATAAATCACAGCAAGATCCTGTTTGACCCATCTCCTAGAGAAATGAAAATAAAAGCAAAAATAAACAAATGGGCCCTAATGAAACTTAAAAGCTTTTGCACAGCAAAGGAAACCACAAACAAAGCGAAAAGACAACCCACAGAATGAGAGAAAATATTTGTAAATGAAGCAAGTGAAAAAGCACTAATCTCCAAAATATAAAAGCAGCTCATGCAGCTCCATATCAAAAAAATAAACAACCCAATCCAAAAATGGGCAGAAGACCTAAATAGACATTTCTCCTAAGAAGATATACAGATTGCCAACAAACACATTAATGGATGCTCAGCATCACTAAGCATTCGAGAAATGCAAATCAAAACTACAATGAGGTATCATCTCACACCAGTCAGAGTGGCCATCATCAAAAAATCTACAAACAATAAATGCTGGAGAGGGTTTGGAGAAAAGGGAACTGTCTTGCACTGTTGGTGGGAATGTAAATTGCTACAGCCACTATGGAGAACAGTATGGAAGTTCCCTAAAAAAACTAAAAATAGAACTACCATATGGCCCAGGAATTCCACTACTGGGCATATACCCTGAGAAATCCATAATTCAAAAAGTCATGTGCCACAGTATTCATTGCAGCACTATTTACAATAGCCAGGACATGGAAGCAACCTAAGTGTCCATCAACAGATGAATGCATAAAGATGTGGCACATATATACAACGGAATATTACTCAGCCATAAAAAGAAACGAAATTGAGTTATTTGTAGTGAGGTGGATGGACACAGAGTCTGTCATACAGAGTGAAGTAAGTCAGAAAGAGAAAAACAAATACCGTATGCTAACACATGGAATCTAAGAAAAAAAAATGGTTCTGAAGAACCTAGGAGCAGGACAGGAGTAATGACACAGATGTAGAGAATGGACTTGAGGACATGGGGAGGGGGAAAAGGGTAAGCTGAGATGAAGTAAGAGAGTGGCATTGACATATATACACTATCAAATGAAAATAAATAGCTAGTGGGACCGCATAGCACAGGGAGATCAGCTCGGTGCTTTTGACCACCTAGAGGAGTGGGATAGGGAGGGAAGGAGGGAGATGCAAGAGGGAGGGGATGTGGGGATATATGTGTATGTATGGCTGATTTGCTTTGTCGTGCAGCAGAAACTGGTGCAACAGTGGGAAGCAATTTTACTTCAATAAAGATGTAAAAAACAAAAAAAAAGAAATTGTATACCTTCAACATGTGTAGTTTTTTTTTTTTGTATATTGATTATATCTCAATAAACCTGTTAAAAAAAAAAAGAAAAGAAGAGAAAAATAACCTCTAAACATGACTCATTAACTACAAGTTAATGATACAAGTGGCCTCTACATTCTTAAAAATTAAAAAAATAATCTCTGAAAGACCTGTAGAGAAAACAGAAATGTCAGTTACATTTTCATCTCCATGTTCTTCTCAAACTTTGTCTCTTAGTATTTTGGGCAAGAAAAGAGCATTAAAGATTGGAAGAAACAAAATAAAAAAATAAAAATCATGAGCTAGACTTTTCTCATGTAGAAAATGAGTGAGACAATTAACTCAATTTTTACCCAATTTGTATACAGCCATACATATCTTTACACAGACTATAAAATAACTTCAAATCTACCTTGTCATTTGAAGATTTCTATTCATGATTATAATTTGCAAGTGAGATAATAAATAAATAAATTTATAAAATATCAGAAATCATTTCACAGATATAACGTGGCTTTTTATTTTGCTATCATATAAGTATATTTTAATCTACATACATGCAAAGAATGAAGGTGAGGGTTGTTTCAAGAAGCAGTATTATTATCATGGAATTAAAAGGAAATTTGTCAGTGGCTTCTAACAGAATCTAAACTCCCTACCTAACTTACAGATTCTTACATAATCAGCGCCATTTTTCTCTATTTATCAATTTATAATGTTTCTTTATTGCTCACTACCCTCTAGCAAAACTAGTCTTCTCCAGGGGTCTAAATTATGCTGATTTTATTCCCACTTTAGGAGCTTGCATTAGTGTTTCTTTTATCTTTGATAGCTGACTCCTGGTCATTTAAATATTAGGCCTTCCCTAATCACCTGATCTAAAGTAGCATCCAACAACTCTTATCAAATCACCTTACAGTGATCTTTTGTAGAATACTCATCACCACCTGATATTTTCTTGTGTCTTCGTTTATTTTTCCTTATTTATTGTCAACCTTCTCCTTCTAGGATTTACCTTCATGAACGCGGGAACCTTGCCTTTGTTCTTCATCTCAACATATGTTTGTTAAATAATCATAGAGAACTTCCAAGCTGAACACTTCTATGGTACTGGGGACTAGAGGCTCAGAGGTGTACTCTTTGTACGAATACACAGCCAGTTTCTTGGATCTGAGTTCCACGACCTCTCTACCTTACCCTGCTAATCAGCACTAATTAACTCTTTTATTGGTTTTCTTGTCACAATGTTAAGTTCAAACTTACAACAAGCAGTATAAATCTACTATATTTCTATAAAGTTGAGAAACATTCCCAGTATTCTAAGAAAAGAGCTGGCATTCTGTTGACCAAATAAAAAGGAATGCTGAGAAGTTGATCTGGGTCAATCATCCACTCAAGTAACAGAAGCAAAAAGTGTATGTATAAAAGAAGTACTGTCAGCCAGAAGAATCCTAAAGGCACCTAAAATTCCAGATGGAGAAGTGACATTGGAAAGAGTTAGATCAAAAGGCTTATTGATTATTATGATTCCAAAGTGTTATTTCTAGTAGTTTTGACACAGGCATTAAAAACGTGAATGAAGAATGGTCACAGTTACTGACGGATATTTAAAGATAAGATAAAAGTCCATACTAAAAAATGACTGGCTAAAAAGGTTAAGGAAAACAGTCATCTTACGTAAGGAAGAACCAAAAGCATAGGTACTTACCCATTCACTTTGAGTGTGAAGGAAAAAACAGGAAGGTTACCAATTGTTAAAGTATTTTAAGTCTGATAAGAGTATCAAACACTTTCATAACATTTAATAGTTTATAAAATCAAATTATTTTCATTCTCAGATTTAATAATCCTTTGTAAATAGTATTTTTAATTTCCCTTTTAAAGATGAAGGTAGTCACCTTGGCTCTGATATATAGAGTTTGGAGATGACCACTCCTGTCCTCCTTATAAGGAGAAAAAGCTGGACAAGAAAAAAAATTAATGATTTTTCTTGGACCCATCAGAGAGCTGATGTCACAGCACAAAGACCCACCATGAAATCTGGAAAGACAGGAACATCCAGAGAGCTATAAGACCCAAGATTTGCTTATCTGGAACAGCACCTGCTGGGCACTGTAAGCTGGAACAGTGGGCAATTACTTAATTAGTAATTTTGGCTAATTCTTGAATGCTGGGTATAGATCAGTGTGCAACTGAACAAATCCTGGGGCAACAGTCGTAGCTGGGCCGCACACTTTCATTAGCTTTCCCTCCAGGAACGCCACCTGGTTCTCACAGCCAGAATTCAAGGACAATCCTACTTGTGGCCCTGGCAGTGGGAAGAAGAGTAGCCAATGCGAAAGCCTCCCATGTTCTTCTCCCTAATAAAGGCCATCTCTCCAGGGGAAGGATGCCACAAGTGGGCAATACTGGAAATTTACCCCAGTTAGGGTAAGGAAACTCCAATCCCACTCTAGCCTGCTACAGTCTTCCTGGCTCAACTAAGAGGAAAAAACCCATAGTCAATAAGGTAGAGAGATTGAAGTAAACAGATTAAGAATGCTGCAACTAAGGGAGGGGTAATGGGAAGGGGATAAAAAGCTACACTCCTGTAGAGGAGACAGAAACACTTGTGAAGGCTACATTCCTGAAATGCAGTCTCAAGAGACTGTGATTTAGTCAGAGAATTATAGAAGACTCCTCCTCCCCACACTGTACCGCCATATTAACAGCATTCCTATTAACAGCATTCCAGCATAGTAGCAGTAAACTATAGCTGCAAGATATACGCCCTCTTAAGAAGCAGTATAAAGGAAAGCCCCAAAACAAAGAAAGGAGCCCAAAATAAGGACACTAGAGGAATTTGAAGTCTCTGATACCTATAACTACAACAAACATTGGATGCATTCCAGCTCTTAGCCAGGTTAACATAAATCCTTACATTAAAGGTCTATTTACCAGTTCCTATTACCCAATACAACATTACAAAATATGTCAAAAGGCAAGAAACAACAAAGTCTGAAGAGAAAAAAGCAGACATCAGAACCAGATTCAGATATGGCATGGATATTATAATTATCAGACAGAGAACTTAAAATAATTAGTATGTTAAGGCTCTAATGGGCAAAGTAGACAACACATAAAACTGGATGGCTAATGTAAGCAGAAAGTTGGAAACTATAAGAAATAATCAAAAGGAAATTCTGTAAATCAAAAACATAGTATCAGAAATGAATAATGCTTTTGACAGGTTCATCAGTAGACTCAAGACAACTGAGGAAAGAATCAATGAGCTAGATTGGTCAACCTTAACAATCTCATACAAAAGTAAGAAGCTCATTTTTAACTTCAGTTCCTCAGTATCCAAATTCCACTACCCGCTTTTACCTTTAATTATCTACTCTAGCATAGTTAGAATCATTACCTATCAAAAATAAACACAATGGGATATAATATTTAAAATAATAATTTACTTGAACATTTGGCAAGTGAATATAATTTAAAAATAAACCCATGGTTTTACCAGCATAGAGATTCTAATAAAATATCAGTTGAATTGGTTACTGTCAAGTAAGAGAAGGGGATAATTGGGTGGCTGGTGATGCTGTCTCTTAAACGACATAATACGGCAGGTTCTGAAAGGTGGGGAAAAAAAAACTCTGAAGACTAAAACCAACTGTATCATTGCTGAAGCGACCTTGGTAGGAACAGGTGGCAATACAACAGGTGAAATCTCCCCCTCCATATTCCAGCCTTTCTGTCTCCCATCAAAATCCTCTATTATTTTTGACCTTTGAAACACAACAAAACAAAAACACTTTCTCTTAACCAGATGTAACTACCCTTGATATGAACAAAGATTTCAAAGTCCAAACACTCACTGTTTCCATCTCTGGGTGACATGTATGGCATCTATGTCTAAATGATGTTAACTGATCCCTAAAATAGTAACAGTTCTACTTTTAATAAACTAAGGACTAAATTATAAAATTAAATACCAACAAAAATCTTTAAATAAATAATGAGAAAAAATGGGAAGAGGGAGAGGGATCAGGAAAAAGACGACGATGAAGATAAAGAAGAAGAAGATAGTAAATATATAAACTAAACATATAACAAGCAAAGGAAAGATATTCACAGCAGCTAAAGTTCTCATTTCTGTAACATGTCACAAAGTCATGGTTTATATTTATCTTTTCATTCTTCTAGTATTCATTTGCCCTTTCCAGAACTTCAGCTGGTCAGGGTCTTTACCTCATGGAGTAATTCATACCTTAATTACTGAATGTTTTGACTACTCAGTGGTTTTGACTTTTTATGCAGCTTTTAATATTTGATATAGAAGTAGTAAGAGGTGCCTAAGAGAATACCCTGCATTTCAAATCTTGTCTTTCCTTCTACCACATTCTGAGTGGTTAGGAGGAGATGCATGTTCAATTAGAAGGATTTTTTAATAAAACATTTTTGATTTTTGCATTCTTCTCTTGTTCTACAGTTACAAAGTCACACTTAGGGAAAACAAAACAAAAAAAGGTTGTTTTTTTTTTTTTAAACCAATTAATAGCAAATGATATAGAAGGAAAAATAATCAAGTAGAGATCCCTCCTCTATCTAATCAAACACAGCAACTTCTTTTCTTATATTGATTGAAATGCTATTTGTTTACATAAACTGACACCTTTTTGCACCTTTTCTACTTCTATTCCAGAACACTGAGCACAAGTGCTGACACAATCTTTTTATTTTTATTTTTCTTCCTTTTAAACATGCTTTTATGTGACAGGTCAAGACTATGGGTTATAGAACAAGATTCCAAAGAAATAAAAAAATGAACTATATACAATTTCAGTGACCTCTTGGGGCTTTTCAGAATTAAGGTCAACACAAAAATCCCACCTGTACTTATTACCTCCATCACCCATTGTTAAAACAAGCCCACAATCTGCTTTTTTCTCTTCCTTCTGCTCCAGAGAGATTGCTATCAGTGCACTTTCTATTCTGTCCCTCCTTATCACATTATGACTTCGAGGTCCAAAAAGGAGATGATTTACTCCCCTCAACATCCTAGAAAATCACAACAAGCTCTCCTGTTGGAGGCAGTCTCAGGGAACAAAGGCCCATCTTGTGTTCTGGTTATTCCTACACTATGCAACAATCAACTGACATAAATAAGAACAATAGCATCCCCAAAGAGTGACCATGTATACATGTGGGGAGAAAAAATGAAGTAAAACACACCCAAGGGCAGAAATTAACTCCATAAATTTTTGACCTCATATCTTATGCCTGGTAAGTGCCTTGTAAGACATATAGGTTCAACGAATAGTTGTTGATAAGAACTGAGTTGAAATACTGTTGGGTAAAGCCACTAAGTTAATTTTTTCTAAAAATCTACTTCCTTTATATGCATTGGGGAAGTGGGAAGGGAAAGCTGAACAATAAAATCATGCAATTCTATGATCTGCATGGAATTTAAGTTAAATTCACAAAAAATTGTAGGTGGGTGTCAATTTACTCCATATTTTATATATTTGAAATGTCATATAAAAGGATTTATGAAAAATGTGTACCTTTTATCTATGGTTGAGTTTTCAAATTTCACATAAAAAGTATAGCCAGTGACATCAGCTTAGATTCATGATGAAGAAAACATTCAGGCATTCATAAACATTTTGAGTTTTTAAATGAAAATTGATATTCATATATGGAGTGAGAATTCACACATTTCTTATAAAGCCTTTGAGTTGATTGCCCTACGAATAAGGAAGTGTGAAAGGAGTTAAGAAAACACATTAATTACTTGCTTTTTATTCTTTCTTAAATAACCTGAATGAAGACCCTCTTTCAAGAAATTTACTCTAATTAGTGGAAGAAAATGTACACATTACTGATGTATCAAGAGAGCCACTTCTTTTGTTTTTCTTAAGGGGAATTTTTGATAAAATTATGGATATGTACTCATGATATATCTATAGCACTACCAATTTTATGCCTGCCTAGCTAGGTGTTTTCTTTAATTTCCAGGTGTAAATACTGATCTGTCTGCTTTTTGAACCTTCCATAAACATTCAATAAGGTGACTTTTTAAAAAAAGAGTCTTTTAAATTAAGTTTGTTCACAATTTTGAAGAATAATCATTATTGCTTTTCACAAAACATTTCTAGTGCTCCTTCTAGGCCAATAGCAGAATTTCACTTTCCTGTTCCCATATAACTTTGGACCAGTGTAACAGAGCAAAAGTGACTCGTGTCACTCCTGGGCAGGGGCTTTAAGAACCAATGCATGAATCTGTGATTCTATACTTTCCTTGTCTGAGATGCAGTCTCTTGTTGCCTTGATCCTTTTGTTAGTGCAGCTGACCCTTGAACAACGTGGGTTTGAACTGTGCAGGTCCACTTATACTTGGATTTTTTCAATAGTAAATACTACAGTACTGCACAATCCGTGGTTGGTTGAACTCATGGTGTGGAACCTGGAATACAAGGAACCACAGATATGGAGGGCTGACTATAAATTATACTTGGATTTTCAACTGCAGAGAGGGTGGGTGTGCCTAACCCCCAGGTTGTTCAAGGGTCAACTGTACAGAGAGTAGAACTTCCTGCCACCTGTTTTGGGAACATATAATTAACAGGAAATAAATTTTGATTGTATTAAGCCACAGAAATTCAGAGGTATATTTTTCCAAAGCATAAGTTTATCTTAACAGGCATACCTAAAAATCCTATTTGTTTGTTTTCTTTGGAAAATGTTGACATAAAATGTGTAGTTGACTTCTGTACCATATGCTTCAAGCTTTGGTTAAAGACTGGGTATAGGGATAAGCATGAAATGAAGGGACAGGAAGTTTGAATGAGATAAGAGAAGGGAAAGATACTGGCGACAATGTATAGATGTACTATATTCTTTAACAACTATGGTAAAGTTAGTAAGAGCTTATGTGATCTACTGTAATTCTGATGACTAAAACATCCTGATATAATATTTAACCATCAATTCTAAACTCCATTCCTCCCCTTTCTTCTTCTATGACTGTTTCTACTGTGCATGCTTTTTGAACATTTTAAAATCTTTCCATCTTAGGGACAGTGATAGTTCAATCCAGAAACACTTTATTTTGTTATATATATCTCAGGCCTCCAAAAAAAATACAGTGTTTATAAGGTTACTGGACATATAGAATGCAATGTCTTCTCAGGAGAAATGACTCATGCTAATTTGGATGTTTATGCCAGCTTCCATTCTCCTGCAGGGAGAGATGGAGAGAATTTGCTAGATTATAAAAATATTAAAGCAATGCCCAATAGGAGAATAAAAGTCAAGTTGAAAAGGGACCTTTGCTGGAGCTGAAGCCAGCATAGATTTGATAGATTTACAAAACAGGGAACTAGCAGTAAAATAACCCAAGAACTATAAAGAATTTTACATATGGTAATCTCTTTATTGCAACAGGATTCCACCAGCATCCTTCATTTTCTCCTCATTAGATTTCTGTTTCTCAGATTTGCCACTGCTGAAAGGACACAGGAATGGCTGTTCTTCTACAGCCTTTCCATCTCCCAAATTTAATCATTGCCATTTGTTTACAATGTGTCTAGTAAGTATATTTAGTTTCTAATTCTTTCCCTTAAGATATTGTTTTTAGTTTTTTAACTCACTGAGTAAATGTTAAGTTATTGATTGAAATAAACATTAAATATTATTTTTAAGCTGAAAAGCAGTAAATTATAAAGGTCAAAAGAGCAGTCTCTTTTGCATTAAAACTGTAGTTGAATGCCAGTCTTAACACTTAAAAAAATCTGTACTTTAAACAAGGACTTAAACTTTTTAAGTTACAGTTAAATTATCTTTAGGATAATGATAAAAATGATAATGATGTTACTAGTATTTACCTCACATTTTTTATAATAATAAATAAAATGTTACATATATAACTAGAGTTGTTAAATAGAATAGAATTAATAGTTGTTAAATTTGAATTTCAAATAATGAATAATATTTTAGTATAAGTATGTTCCAAATATTTGAGCAGCTTACACTAAAAAAATAGTGAAGCACACTAATACAAATATATATATATATATATATATATAAACTTTCAAAAAGTTTTTATCTGAATTCAAAATTAAAAGAAATTAATTGTATTTTTATTTTCTAAATTTGGGAGCCATATACATAACCTCAACACAGTTTGTAATGTATGATGTTAGCAAAGTGATAACTGCCATTGCTATTATTACTAACATTACTACTATTATTATTATACCAATCTCTTGTAGTGTTCCTAGAATTTTATATTTTGAAACCAGTATGATTCAGCATTACCAGAAACATAATCAACTATACTCTTCTAAGGCAAATCTAAATCTCAATTCTTCCCACCTGTTTCTCTACTTATTTATTTGGTCTCTGTACTTCACTCAGAGGTTATCTTCTTTTTTTAATACTATCTGTGGCAGATCAACTTCTAAGGTGACCTTCATGACCCTGCCTCCTCACGTTCATGCCTTTGTATGATTCCTTAACCCTGAATGTGGTGGGATCCATGAGTTGCTTCTAACCAACAGAATATGGCAAAGATGACAAGATGTATGTGATTGTGTGATTGATTGTAAGATCGTAATGCCCACCTTACTGGAATCTCTACCCTTGCTGGCTTTGAGGGACATGTTGAGGGTGCCCACATTTCAAGGAACTGTGGGCAATTTCTAGGAGCTAGGGATGTTCTCCAGTCAGCAGCCGTTAAGAAAGTGATAACCTCAGCCTTAAAACCACAAGAAATTGAATTCTGTCAGGAACCTCAGCTCTCTTCCCTGGTTCTTCCTCATTTAGGCATCAGATAAGAATGTAGCCCTGGCCAGCACCTTGGCTTCAGCCTTGTAAATTCTAAAGAAGACCCAGCCAAGACATGCCTAGATTCCTGATCTACAGAAACAGAGACAGAGACAGTAAATGTGTTTTGTGTTAAGCCACTAAATTTGTGGTAATTATCATTCAGCAGCAATAGATAACTAATATACAATATTCCAATTTCTTCCCTGGTTGGCTCATCTGAAAGACCATATTTGAATGCCTTGGTGAAGCTTTGTGCTAAATAAGGAATCAACTCTTCCTTTTTTCTTAGATAACATTTAAAATATATTATTCTATCATTTATTTTATTTATTTGTATTTGTTTTTGTGTTCACATATTATCTCATCTATAACACAGGGATGCTAGCATATAGTTTGCTGAGTGTTGTGAAATGTGTATATCTAACATTGCCAAGCAACCAATAAATGATAATATCTTTCTGTATGTTAATAGGATTTCCTTGATGATAAGGACTTCTTGTATATCCATCTTTATATCCTCAGCTCCTGGCACATATTAGGTACTTACAGTATACTACTTTAATGGAAGTATACTACTTTAGATCTCATTGGTTAGTAACTTACTTGGTAAGCTTAAAAAAATATGGTTAGGTTTTTTTCCAAAGATTTTTACAATTTTCCTAGCCATGCATCTTTTAACCATAAATCTGTAAGAAATATGGACACTTATGTTGGAGAGAGGGGAGATTTGCAAAACACATTGCAAACTCCAGATCTTTGGCTATACTATAAATATATTTCAGTAATATATTAAATTGAACAAAATCATGTATGACTTTATATTGTATGCTAAGAAACTTCCCTTATATTGCTATCCACATTAATGAAGAATAAAATACATAACCATCTTTTGTTTTTTGTAAGCTTGAACCTGAAGAAAATATGTCAGTAGAAAGGAGATGGGTTAAAAGCAGAATGCTTTCCAAACTTTCTCTTTCTTTCTTGACTTACTTCATTTCATCTATTAAATTTCTTAGCAGCTGAATATGAATAGATTTTAGTTTTTAGTTGGAGGTTAATTTGGGATTTATGGTTTATAGCTGTGGAAAAAAAGCAGGGAAAATTTTTAAAAATAGAATGAGGAGACTGATAAGGATTAAATAGCAAGTACTGCAAAATACCAAATATATAAAAATTGTAGAGGCTCCAACTACAATATGGATGACTTTCCAATTCATAAAATAAAATTTAAAGTGACATAAGTCACCATTATTAAATATATCATCAGTAACATGACTTAGCAGCATATTTTGAGGTCTCTAGTTAACAATCTAGTTTCTGATGTCTAGAAACATTACCATCTTTAATGAGCAAGACTTCGACTGTGATAAATGTAGTGATGACACCATACTTTAACAGGTGGTTTGGGATAGCAGCCTTGAGATGAAGTAGTTTCTCTCTACTGCTCTTATTCATAGTCATTCTGATCAGCCTCTTTTTTTTCTCCTCAATGCAATCATCAAATAGATTATATGTACTGCCATCCCAATTTTATTAGGTTCATGTTGTATGACTGAATTTTGGGTTCAAATTCTTTTATTGAAATCAGCAGCTTTATCATTTCATTTCATTCAAGAATAGAAAGACCATCATTTTACAGAGTTGGCAGCTTTTCTGCTTCAGAGATTCTATAACTTAGTTGGCTACTCTAATAGGGTTATATTCCATGTATGCTGAATATACCCTTTATGCTTGTGTTACTCCTTAAAGAACTTACAGACAAAAATAAAGTAGTTTATTGCAGAGATGGCAATTGCATTGACCATTAACCTCAATAACTTGCAAAGGCTATAGAAAAGTTTATAAAACACTTTGCAGTCATGTTTAAACTGGTACAAGATGATTGTTCACACCAAAGCACTGATATATAAAGGAAAGTCTTACATTCTCTGTCCCAGTGAGCAGACCTATCATTTCAAACTTAAGTGTATTTTGTACGTGTATATAGGAAAGGAAAGAAATTTACCTAGGTTTATCTAAAGCATTTCGGCTTACACATCCACCTTCAGTGTATGTGGAAAATATTTATTCACAGAGCACAATATTGTATCAGATTTTCAGAGTTCTAATTAAGATGCAGATATATTTTACACAAATAGTAAATTGCCTCTGTTAAGTTTTAAAGCAACTATATTAAAAATGCAGATACATGCATTCTTTATGTAACTGGAAAATCAGATAATTATTCCTAAATAAATATATCATTTATACTTGTAAGAAAACATTTAAACTACAATTTTCTTTAGATTACTAATGTCCATTTAATTTCTGCAAGCAAAAGCATGTATTATGTTCCAATTGCTTTACAAGAAAAATTAAAGTTGTAAGTTTTTAAAATTACACTATTTTCTGAGTATAGTACATATTGATACTAACTTAGCATTTACTTTTAGAGCTATGTTAAAATAGCTTCAATACAAAACTTAAATAAGACTTTAAACATTAATAAAATAAACCATTAGCAAAAGTAGATTTAATAGGAAATTAGTAGTTTGCAAATGGAGACATGTTAGCCAAAAGAAAATGAAAACCACATACTTTCAAATATACATTATATAGCATCACTAGTTTTTAATTTATAAATCAGGTTATGCTCCAATAAATAGAAAATGGATAACCTGAAAGATTTCTCAACAGCATTTTGATTCTCCTATGTTTAGAAGTCATAGAATCATTCATATAATAGAAACTTTGTACTATTCTTTAGAAGAAAAATTTGAATTTGGTAATAAGAAAGATATAAAGGTACAGAAAGGAGGATAAGTAAATAAATAAATTTCTTACATATTATCCTAAGGTCTAATTGTCAAATCTCAACTATCTCAAAAATCTGAATAAAATGTGACTTATAGTAAAGAGGGAGCAAGAAACCAAAATGAAAACGTAATGTTATAGCTGCCTTTAGGACATTTTAAAAAGAGCCTTGATTTTTAAAGGCTGCTCTAAAGAAAAAAGCCTTGGTTTTTAAAGGCTGCTTTGTGAATAAAGGAAAAGACTTTGAAGCCAAGAAAGGTTTTAAGTTGGAATTTTGAACTCAGCATAAAGTTAATTTGCCCAAAGATCTCTCTATCATAGATGAATGAGTGTACCATAAGATCCACTCAACTGGCAAGAAGATGACAAGAGAAAAAATACTGTCTGTTCAAGCCTTACCAGTACATGGGAAAAAAGAAAGTTCTTATGAGATATAATCCTCCTTTACATGACTTTTAAGATTTAATGTACACTCTCAGGATTGTAGAAAGAACTCCTGAGCAAAAGAAATAATTCAATGTATCTTTGTATCCATTGAAAGGTAAGCTCCATGATGATCAGATTTTTTGATGTTGTGGTTATTGATATTTATTGATATATCCCCACAATGTAAAACATTCTATGGCACATGGCAGGTGCTCAATAAATATTTGATAAATAAATGAATGAATTTAGTCCTAAGTTAGGAAGACAGAGACTAGAAAACTCAATGTATTTTTAGAAGAACACAATCTCAAAAATTCTCTTCTGATTCTCACAGAGAAAGCATCAACAAATCTGTTTAAGTCCAAATTTTTTTTAAAAAAATGAAAATAAAGGTAATTTGCCAGTGTTCAGGATTAAAATTTTAAAATATCTGATAATAGTTATTAGATAATAACAAAATATGCATGGTTGAATGTTTGAAGTTATGAAAGATGGATTCAAAATGTAAGAAAGAAATATACAAAAGAAAATTAGAAATATACCTTCTTATGCACTCACCCATGACACTGACCATAACTTTGTGATTATTAAAATAATACCTGTTTATTCCACAAGATATTTCTCCATTTTGTACAAAGCACCTAGTATACTATTTGACACACAGTGAGTGCACAGAAAGAGTTAATAGATAAGTTAATGAAAAGAATCACTCAAAAACAATGAAGCTGAAGTGTATCATAAATAACTGAAATTACTGTAGACAAATGAAGTCTACAGTTTGTTCTGTTCTGGCCCATCAAGCATAGACTGTCTTTAAATGTTTTTGTAGTCTATTTCGTATGGAGATTTTGTGAATCCTCAGTAAATTTTTCCTAAAATTGCAAAGGAAATCCAGAAGATTGAACTTTTTATGCGCAAAATTAATCATAATATTCAATGGAGAATTGCACGTTATACTTGTGCTCATTGATATATTATTCTTGAGGTCAACCCTGGCAGGACGAGTTTTGGTATCTCAGTTTGCCATTCTTAATTTTTCAAAGGGTAAACTAAAGAAAAGGTTAAATTAGGAAGAGTAACTGTGATGACAGTTTTATTTATTGAGGGAAAAGAAAATATTTGTATATAGAGCAGATGGATAAATATTTTATGATGTAATGAAAACATGCATGTTCATAATATTTATTCCAAGTTATCAAAATTGTGTGATATGTGTCTGTGTATAACCTTAGAATAAAACTGACATGGGTCATATATTTTAGAGATTATTTATCAAAATCATTTAAATAATAAAATATTTTTAAACATCTATTTAAAAATACCTCCTACTCATGATAGAATTGTTCTCTACCTTAACTGTGGTGATGGTAGTCACATCCATCTACACATGTGCTAAAACTGCATAGAATTAAATATACCTATTGCATGTAAAACTGGTGAAATCTGAGGTAAGGTCAATTTCCTGGTTTTGGTATAATAGTCATACAAAACATTACCACTGAGTGAAGTTATAAGATCTCTCTGTATTATTTCTTACAACTGCATATGAATCTACAATTATCTCAAAATTTAAAAGTTAAAAAAATTAAAACATTCTCCACCACCAGCCACTATAAATTCCTTGAGGGCATGGACTCTGTCTTTTTCACCACTGTATCCTAACATCTAACAAAGTACCTTGTAGTTTGTAGCCAATAAATAGCTGTTTAATAAATACATGAATTCCTGTGAAATAAGCATATGTGAAGGGGGAAGCTTCAATACTGGAAAATGTAATCATATAGCAAACTTCATTCTCTACAAATGACCAATGTATATTCAACGTTCATATTATTTAGTTCTGCTTTTTGAAATTATTAGGATTAGAATTGGATATAAAATAAAAGCTCTAGTTTTGAGACAAAAATATTTCTCTCTTTTTTTTTGACCGGGGGGGGTGGTACGGGGGCCTCTCACTGTTGTGGCCTCTCCCACTGCGGAGCACAGGCTCCGGACACGCAGGCTCAGCGGCCATGGCTCACGAGCGCAGCCGCTCCGCGACATGGGGGATCTTTCCGGACCGGGGCACGAACCCGTGTCCCCTGCATCGGCAGGCGGACTCTCAACCACTGCGCCACCAGGGAATCCCTCTCTCTCATTTTTAAATTAATATTTCTTTTCTTTAAAAACGTGTAATAAAAAGAGAAAACATTTTATGTACCCCTAAAATTCTTAGGTGGGATATATATATACATATATATATATATATATATATATATATATATATATATATATAAAACCAATAAAATATATTTTATATATTATACAAATTTTATATATTAATTTATAAATATATTTATATTTATAAGCCTAACATGGATATAGCTTCCTCAAGGAAACCTTCTTCAGATGGTTAAATTATTTATAATTTAATTTATATTTAATTTTATATACATTATTGGTTTTATATATAACCAATTATATATATATATCCAATAAACACAAGACTCCAATGCTTTTTTACAACTTTAAATATAAACTGTCACATTTTGCTAGAGTAGAGCTCGTATTTTGCTGGTGGTAGAATGTATTCATAAAAATTCCAAACTCCATGTACATCAAAATGCAAAGCCCTTAGCTATCTTTCTGTTATTTTTTATCAATTATTATTTTATCTGTTATTATCACTATTAAATTTTATCATATAAAATGTTCTCTTAAGTTTTTTACACTAATTGGCTTTCTATAACAGCAGAATAATTTTGCTGTTTTATATACTATTTAAGATATTAATAAGTGATAACATCAGCCATCAGATTTCTGAACTTCAATATCAAAAATGAGATCATGTCCCCTGGTATGAATCTTTTCTTCTGTAAACTTTTTATCTCTTTAAAACAAAGATTATCCAAATTTGTCCAATGTTCCAATTTCATGTAAATATCAAAATGCTATTACATTTCTAGGAATCATTTTTCAAAGTTTTATTTTCTTTTAAGGTCCTTCATATTTAAAAGTTGTATAATCTCTACACAGAAGTAAAACCATAAAGAAAAATATAAAACTATTTACCAGAACCCTGTTTATTTATCATACCCCCACTGTAAGCATTCTTATATCATGTTGATCTATTCATTTCTAATAATTTTTTCTGCTAACCTAAAGATGACATATATTTGTTCTTTTTTATGCATTGATGTTGCCTAATTTAAAAAGTAGTTAATAATTCGAGAATATAGATGTTAGATAAGCATTACAACATATCCATAATAAATTTCTGTGCTATTATTTAAAATGAACATTAACAGCCTCTTGAAAAATATAGTTTTGTATATGTTTGACAAAGTGAATAAGAAGAACACAATATCAAATGTGTTCTAAATTCTCTGTAGCATTAAAACGAGGAGGGATATTCTATGTAGTGGGCTAAGGGCAGAGAACATTTGGCAATTTCACCCACAGAAAAAATATTTATACAATATTTATATACTATATAATATATATTTGCATATTTAATACCTGTTTGTAGATTAATGTTTGCACATACGTGTATAGTTATTTAAATATGTTAATACATTTAAATATGGGTATATAATACATAGAGAGTGAGAATTAACTTTTTACAATCACATATCAGACTGCAAAAAATTTTTAAGTTAATTTTTAATTTACTAAAATTTCAAAAAAATTTAATCAAAATCAGTGTCCTATTATTAGAATAGACATTTAAAATAAGAAGTCAATATAAAATCGTATTGCTACAAATACTGTTGGCATACGGTGGAACAGTTTTAGTAAATTTCACATATTTAACTCAAGTAAGGGCATTAATATTTTCTTCAAGCATCAAGCTATGTCACACATAAACACACTTATACAGAAAAATAGAAGCTGCCACTCATTGAGAATGGTCATTATAACTATTTCAATAAGGTTATATATGTGTTCTGGCTTGCTTACTTGATAAACACCCTTATTAAAATGGAGGCAATACAAAGAAGATGAATCTTTGATTATGGCTTGTGTCTAGTGGAAGACAAATTATGTTTAAGTTGTGAAACAGTATCTACTCTGGTTTTAATTTAAAAACTTTAAAAAATTACTTAAAGAAGACCAAAGTGAAAAAAAACAATTTGTTTGATAAGGCCGACAGCTGTATCACTTTGATAAGCACTGAAAAAGAGAAATCAAAACACAGGCATCTCGCTGTTTTTGCCTTGATACTCCAAGTGGAGAAATTCATTTTGTATCAATAGGAGGAACCACAGAAACCTTACTCAGTTTCTCTGCCAATATGGCAATTTGTATAACATTACCCACAATGCCTCACATTGTGAATTTTGCCTTGAAAGCAGATTTAACTGAGCCTTGCTGAGCTCCATTAATGTGTCCCTTTAAACTGAACAAACGTAATTATCTCACATGAAAGTTATGCCACCTCTGGTGCGGCAAAGCTAATGCAATTAAAGTCAACCAGATGTATTAACTGAGTATTGTAAACACGCAGTCTATCTGGTAAAGAACAGTTCATTATACATTAGTACTGGACAGTTTGTAACATATCCACACCAACTACAATATATGTTTCTAATGCAACATTATCCTTGGTATAAAATCCATAAACTCCAGAATGAGAGGGCCACCATATGTCTTAGGAGTAAATATCTAGGTGGATTTAAGATGCTCTATCTCATACATTTTGGTTCTCTACTTTGAAAACCAAATTTTCTGAAGTATTCATAAAATATGGATTTTAACTCTTCATATTCTTTAAAAAAATTAAATCAAAAGAAACTATGATTTCTCATTTCTGTTCCACATGTAAGGAGCTTAGAAGCTGTGACTCTACCCTAACAAGTAAAAAGTTAAACTGATGGGAAAATCAACAATTTTTCTAGGATCTCTAAGAGAGGGAAGGACACAGGACAACTGCTGCCCCAAGGTTTGAGAGGTAGACATATAAGGAGTGAGCTTACAGAAGCAGAGACTCACAATGGGAAATCACTGTAGGAAGAAGTGCCAGGATAGGAAAACCTGAACAGTAATCAATGAATTATTGGAGGCTCAATATGGATAAATCTGAGAGTTAAATACTCCAGAGACACCTAGTCATAGAGGGACCCCCACAATTTTGTGAGACTTAACTCAAGGAAGTCAACCATGTTCTCAAAGTAAATTATCTGAGAAAAATCCCCTCCTGCCTGGGTAGAATGAGGAAAAAAGAATCATTTTGAAATATACCATTTCACTCTACTCTTCTAACAAGAGATGTCTTCAGGAGGAACTAGCTAACCAGAGCTTAACCTGCTGGTGTCTTATCAGAGCCAAATACACCTGGAAGAAGAGGTATATTCAACTCCAGCTCACTCTAACCATCATGCCCCACCCAAGGGAGGAGAAAAAAAAAAGGGAAACACTTGTGAAGTTCACCATCCAGACATGCAGGCTTAACTAAAAGACTGAGACCTAAGCATAGGACTATAGAACACTTCCTCTCTCCCAACACCTCACATCCACATTACTAAAGACCTATTTGTACTTCCTTTTACTTGGCAGATCATGTCCAACTATCAAGAAAAAATAACACGGTATGTCAAAAAACACAATTTGAAGAGACAGAGAAAACATCAGAACCAGACATGACAGGGATGCTGGAATTAGACTGGGAATTTAAAACAACTACAATTAATATACTAAGAGCTCTAAACAACAGAGTAAACAACATGCAATAAGTGATGGACAATGTAAGCAGAGAGATGAATATCCTAGGACAGAACCAAAAATAAATGCTAGATATCATAAATACTTTTATAAAAATGAAGAATGTCTTTAATGCAGTTTATTAATAGACTGGACACAGTGGAGGAAAGAAATTCTGTGCTTAAAGATATGTCAATTGAAACCTCCAAAACTGAAAAACAAAGTGAACAGAGAATTAAAAAAAAAAAAAAAACTAAAAAGACTCCAGGATATCAAGGACTGTGTGACAACTATAAAAGATATGCACACCATGAGAGTACAAGGAGAGAAAAAAGACAAAGAACAGAAGAAATATTTAAAATATAGGAATAATTTTTCCCCAAATTGATGTCAGACAATAAACCACAAGTCCAGGAAGCTAAAAGAACACTAAACAGAATAAATGCCAGAAAGCTAAATTTGGGCATATCATTCTCAAACTACAGAAAATTGAAGGTCAAGAAAAAATACTAAAAAAACAGAGGAGAAAATACACTATATAGAGGAATAAAGGTAAGATTGCAGCTGCCTTTTACTCAGAAATCAAGCCATCAGGAGGAGACTGAAGTGAAATATTTAAAGTGTTCAGAGAAAAAAGAACACAAAAACCTAGAATTCTATATCCTGCAAAATTATCCTTCAAAAGTAAAGGAGAAATAAAGGACAAATTTGAACTTAACAACACCATCAATCGACTGTATATAACTGACATCCATAGAATACTTCATCCCATAACAGGAGAATTCACAATCTTATTAAGCTCAAATGGAACATTCACCAAGACAGACCACATTCTGAGCTATAAAACACTGTTTTAGCAAATTTAAAAGAATAGAAGTAATATAATGTCTGTTCTCAGATCACAACGGAATTAAACTAGAAATCAATAACAGAAAGATAATTTGAATATTCCAAAATATATGGCGATTAAACAACACACTTTCAAATAACGCACAAGTCAAAGAAAAAACTCAAGATAAATTTTTAAATATTTTGAACTAAATAAAAATGAAAGCAAAATTTATAAAAATATGTTGGATGTAGTGAAAGAAGTGCTTAGAGGGAAAACTGTAGCACTGAATGAAAATATTAGAAAAGACGACAGATCTAAAGTCAATATACCTAAGTTCTTACCTTACGAAACTAGATAAAGAAGAGTAAGTTAAATGAAAAATAAAGCAGAAGAAAAGAAATAATAAGACTTAGAGGGTTTCCCGGGTGGCGCAGTGGTTAAGAATCTGCCTGCCAATGAAGGGGACATGGGTTCGAGCCCAGGTCCAGGAAGATCCCATGTGCCATGGAGCAACTAAGCCCGTGCTCCACAGCTACTGAGCCTGTGCACCTAGAGCCTGTGCTCCGCAACAAGAGAAGCCACCACAATGAGAAGCCCATATACCGCAACAAAGAGTAGCCCCTGCTTGCCTCAACTAGAGAAAGACTGAGTGCAGCAATGAAGATCCAATGCAGCCAAAATTAAATTAATTAAATACATAAATTTAAAAAAAAGAGCAGAAATCAATGAAATTGAAAACAGGAAATCAATAGAGAATATCAACAAAACCAGAAGCTGTTTTCTTGAAAATATTAATAATATCAATAAGCCTACATCCAGGCTAAATAAGAAAAAGAGAAAATAGAAACTAATATCAGAAATGAGAGTGGGGCATCACTACATATCCCATGGACACTAAAAGGATAAAAAAGAAATACTATGAACAGCTGTATGCCCACAAGTTTGATAACCTAGATGAAACAGACAAATTCCTTGAAAGACACAGTTGCCAAAGTCACCCAAGAAAAAATAAGCTGTTTGAATAGGCTTGTATCAATTAAAGAAATTTAATAAAAAATTAATAACCTTCCAAAACAAAAAGTACCAGTCCCAGATAGTTTCACAGTAAATGTTATTTCTAATGTAGAAGAAAACCAAGATGATCTTAGGTATAGTGCTAACTTTTTAGATGTAACACCAATGGCATGACCCATGAAAAACATTATTGATAAGCTGCACTTCATTAAAATTAAAAGCGGCTTCTCTGTAAAAGGCAATGTCAAGAGAATGACATGACTGGGAAAAATTATTTCTAAAAGGCACACCTAATAAAATATTGTTATCCAAAATATGCAAAGAAATCTTGAAACTGAAAAATAATAAACTGATAAAATAGAGAAAAGCAAATTTAAATAGCAATGCATACCTATTCAACCTTTAGCTATTGTCAGATTTAATACATCTGACTATATAAAATGTTTGCACAGATGTGGGAAAGTTATTAGGCACTCTATCCTTCAAACAGTACTTGGGGGAAAAGTATGATGTATTTCATTTAGGGACAGTTTAGCAATATGTAATTCTACCAAAAATGTACCTATCTCATAATAAAGCAACTTGACATTTAGGAATTTACAAAGAAACATTTGGATCAGGGCTTTGAAGTACATTATTGAGCATTGTTTGAAAGAGCAAAAGTGAGTAACAACCTAAAATGTCCCTCAGTAGGTGAAGTGGTCAATAAAGTACAGTATACATGTACTATGGAATGTTAAAAGAAATGAAATAGATGTATCAACATGGTTACATCTCCGAAACATAATGTGGAATGAAAAAAAAAACAAAACCAGAATAAATCAGACAATGTGTCCATACATTACTGAAAAACAATATTAAGTATAAACATAACTTAATAGGTTCAAGGCTTGAAGAATTCACCACAAACTCATGACTGAGTTTGCTTCTATAAAAAGTATCAGCAGGTGTGTGAGAGGCTAGGGAACCTCTGATTATATGAGCAAATGCATGAGCAAATGCAGTACTCTACTTGTCAAAGAGTACTTGGTCTTCAGGCATAAGGAAGATACCATGCACATATTTTTTGGTTCATTTTTTAGAATAGACTATTCATAAGAAAATTACCAGAAGAATGGATGTTTAACTATTGAAAGATGTTAATAGTAGATGGGGGGAATTCATGATTATAATCTATTTTATTTTTCAAATACTTTATTTTTTCATTTATATATATTCTGAACTAGATGTATATAAATTTAATTATAAAAATTCTGAAGCTTTACATTTTTAATACTTAAAGACCTACCAGTGATTTTGAAAAAGAAAAATTTGAATGTAACATACTTATCTAATAACTGGAGGTACGATTTTGGAAGGAAATTGGAGTGCAGAGTAAATGGAAATGTCCCTCTTTACTGCACATACCTCTGTATTTTTTTTAACATGAGAGTGGATTGATATATAATATGTATAATTAAAAATGCAATAAAACTATAATAAAGAAGAAAAACCACTTAAATTATGGCAAAAATGTACAAGGACAGAAATATCTAGCGCTTCCAGAAATGAGGATAATGCTGCTTGACATAATTTTATACCTATTTGCTGTGGGAAAGCCCTATTTCTGGCAATGTGAACTTTAAAAAAGATAAGGTGATCAACTGTATGGCTAACAATGCCTAATAAGCTAAAACCAAATCTAATTGCTTATGAGTACCTCTTTTCCTTGTTAAAAAAATTGAGTTGAAAATAATCTTGCAAGAATCCTCATAAAAAGGACTATTTGTTTTGTACCAAGCCTAGAAATCTGCATTTAAGAAACATCTTACCTGATATTTGAAGGTCATTGATTTCGAAGAACGGAAAGTGAATGAATGGCATAACTTTCACAAAATCCTATGTGAATGGTAACGATGTTGTAAGCTCTACTCATCAGATGCCCTCTCAAGATAAAATATATGTCAATAAATCAATAATAGGTACTACATATGATCAATGGTTCTATCTACAGATTTCAAGATAAATGGATATACCTTGTGATAAATAAATGAGTTAATTTATAAATGAAATATAGTTGTATCGTGTCTACATAAAATAATTTTGTCTTAGAAATGATAATACTGATATAAAGTCTTTCATGCAGACAATAATTACATATCAAGTCCATCTGGTTATTCAATCTATTGTTAATGTGAATAAAAACTACTACTTACAAATAGAGATTACTTATATTCCTCTATTCTACAGCAAAATTAGTTTCAAGTCATGACAAGTGGTAACTTTTTAAAGGTTTGTTTCAGTGTGGAATGTGAAAGCATAGCCATGAACTTTTCATAGTCTATTTCATTATTTTGATATTTTATATTTTGAATGGGCCTGGTACTCATGCATGGTTTTGTACCTGATGCTTTCTTTCTTTGGAAAATATCGATATACTAAGTTACGCAGGCATCCCAATGATTGAGGCATTTCTTATCAAACACTATTAGTTATTTTCCTTGAAATGACAGGCTCTCATTATTCACTTTAGAGAAAATGTCTACCAAATACCCTATCTGAATAACCACAGTGTGTCTGTTGATCTCTCTTTCTACTAAAATGGTGTTCCATGCATAAAGTCAGCCTGTAACTCAAAAACTGTATAAGTTATTTTTATCAAGACAAACATGGTAATGTGGTATGTTGCAGACCTGCTTTCTGCACATTTCCTATTTTTTACACAGAATATTAAATGCATATACAATGGATGAATTTTAATAAAATTACATTTTTAATGCTTCATCAAGGACATTTTAAAGGCAGGTTTTTTTCAAATTGCAATTATATAGCAGTAAAAAATAGGACTAAGTACTAGTACCACTATGTTGATTCCCACTAGAGCCAGCATTTTTACTCACTATTGCTTTTGTACCATTAGTGCAAATGTCAACCCAGAGAAAGAGGTAATTAACATCTTAGTATTACTATGAGAATAGTTTTGATTTCACGAACCTCCTGAAAGTGTCTCAGAGAACCCAAATATCCTGTTTCCTCATTTGAACTATTTTAGGTAGTCTTAGCTTTCTTTTCATTTGTATGTTATAAATTTCATAAAATAACTATGAATTTTTGTGAAAATTTATATTAAAATAAGTTATGCCCCTAGAAAAGTATACACAGATGCATAACAGGAAAAGAGATTTGAAAATGCACATGTGAGTAGGCATCATGTTTGCACAGGATGTGTCACTGGCTATAGAGAAGTAGTCTGACTTTTAAAATAAAACACTTTGTGTAGTGTATGTGGATGAGGGGTGTGAGAGAAGCATCTTCTTTGGATTTTTTAAAGTAACTTCTTTATACATCTTTTATGAAACCCACTTATGTTGATTGCTGTGTAATTTACATGCAAAAAGGAAATGATTCATAGTCTTCATGACTGCTTGCATTCATTTTTTTTTTTAAATCTTAATTGTCAGCAGAATTGGGTATTCTCTGCAGCTGGCTCTTAGTCCTGGGATGGTAGACACTGCAACCTAAAATGAAACCATGGCTTTGAGATCAGACAATCATGGAGACAAATCTAACTATTGGCTAATCTCTCTTTCTTGCTCTCCTCTTCTTCCCCATTTCCCTCCCTTCCTTTTTTATCCCTTCCTTCTTCCCTTGTTTCTTTCTTTTTTTTTTTAAATAAGTATCGACCTCATTATGTGATAAGACTTATGCCAGGTACCAAGTATAGGGACAAATAAGAACATTCTCCACGACCTCAAGGACTTCTAGTTTAGCAGGAAAATCAGATAGGGGAATATTCAACATGTCAGGAGATAAATAAGATTAACTCTTCTTATAAAATGTCTGAGAAAGCATCAAAAGAAGAAGAGAATTTGAGCTCAATTTGACCCATCAAAGGAGGTTATCTCCTTGAGATACATGACAGGATTTCATAAATATTCTTTTCTTAATTATTAATTTTCTTCTCTAAGTAACATATTATCCTGGGAGATTTTCAATATTTCTTTCATGAGAATCAGGTTTCAAATTAAATCTAAGAAAATCATGTTTCAGAAATTTAATTCAGCATACATTCCTGTGTCTACGTTTTTAGGTAATGATGGTGATACAAAGACTAATAACATATGTGCCATACAATCTAAAAACTTTCAGTTTCTCATGTAAAAAAAAATGGGGAAACATGCAAATAACTCCATTAGCTGGCAGGCTGGAATAAATTCTATTACAAAATTATAAACAGTGCTATGTAAACACAGGAAAGGAAAAACTAATTCCAAATGAAGGATCATAGAAAGTTTTCCAGAAATGATGATCAGTTTAGTTGATATGTTGGCCATACTTTGGTAAGTAAATATGTGGGGACAAAAACTTATCAGGCCCTGAGTGCATGTTGAATAAAGATATAGAGATAAGCATAAACCAAATATATTCTTAGATACTTGACAGTAGGGCAAAGAACAAGAGGGAAAATGAATCCAGTTTTGGGAAGTCTGGCGCTTATAGAACCAGGAAATGGGATCCTTAAGAAAAAACAAAATAAAACTTACAAATACAAGTTAGGTACAAATGTGAATTTTTATTTAGAACAAGAAGAAAATTGTAACAAATTATATATTTTTTAAAAAACTGACAAATATCACTTTTAAAGAAAAATCACTCTGGAGACTTGTTAAAAAAGAGGAAGATTTTCTCAAGACTATTGCAATAGGGGAGAGAGACTGAACCCACTCTGCTGGGGAGAAAAAAAAGGCAGGAGGATTATTAAATTCTGAGTTGAGCTAGTAAAATAATACAGGAGGACATTAGTAGGGAGATTGGTCAGTGTGATAGGTCAATGTGTTTGCTAATTGCTGCTTATGGAAGTTAGGCTCCTACATTCCCATAAGGACAGGGAGACAGGAACCCTATCTTTCTTGACTTCTACATTCCAAACGCATGACTCCCATTTCTCCTTAAGACATTTCTGGATGTAGAGGATTTATACCTCAAAGAAGCAGAGAAAAAGTTTACAATTTTAAGTTTTCTAAAGTAAATGCTCCAAGAAAAGGGAGATGGGAAGAAACCTGTCTAAAGTTTAGTCAAGAGTAGGGAATGGTAAAGCTGTCTTGTTCACTAAAAAAAAATCATCAAATCCAGAAAAATAAATTAACAGTTATTTTAGTTAAATTTCTTACAAGTTGTATATTACCTTTCTTTTCTATATTCATTAGATACATTATCTTTGATTATATTTTCATGTGGCAACAATTTTGTGATACCATTTCTTATAGAAAAATTTCACTTTCTTTCCAGCAAGACTGGCTAAAATAAATTATTATTAATAGTTTAAAGAAGTTTATCTTAGACTTGTAACTCATTTTTGGTAATATCAAGAAAATTTTAGGAGGGTTGCCAAATTTAAAGAAATTGCTGTCAAATTTCTTTCATATATGTGCTATAAAATTCCACAGAATTTCAGGGTTTTTTGTGCAATAACTAATCCTAAATACGCTCTGAATTAATTACATTCATTCGTCTGCCAACAATGTCCTTGTTGTAGTTGTATACTTTGAGTTTTATATGATTTTTGTCAGTGTTACTATTTCCTGTCAAATAAACAAGAAGTTAATAAGAATCTGAATAGTGTGATTAGGCAAGTCCAGTTCAGGCCAGTGGAAAAAGCACAAGCAAGTAATGGTCTGGTATTGTCCACTTTGGCTATTGTATGGTGTGTAACCTGAGCACCAGTTTACAGAACACTGGTGAAGTATTAGGAAAACTGGGCAGACAAGGACCAGGCATGGTTGGTTGACAGAAATATGTACAGTATGTTCACAAAGTTAAACTTAAAAACTCCCTCTACCTTTGAAACCACTAAACTGAGGAACCAAATATCAGCTGGCTATTTATGTAGGGACAGTGATCTTTTTTACTTAGTTATTTTTTCAAATAAATTACCAAATGGAAGTAATAAGTCTGGAAATTTTTTTTAGAAAGACTAATTTTGTAACTGAAATATATATTTTTTAAATCTCATCAGAGAAATTGTTACAAATATATGCAGGGCAGATAATATTCTTGCCTTGCTGAGCAAACAGAAGAAAAGAATCAAATAGAAGAAACAAAAAAGAAGTTAACTGAAAGCTGATCTAGGAGTTAGTTTGAACAGAGTCCCATTACCAGCTCTAGAACTATGCCTTTGCTAAGTATAGGGAAAAATTTTCAAGGACAGTATAAAGCAAAATGTGCATTACATGCCATCTAAAGTAAGTTCCATTTCAGTGCTTGAATGGATAAAATGCTGCAAATTGAATATAGGAAAAGACCTACAGAAAGACTTGAAATGATATTTTAAAAAGGCCTTTAATGTTACTGAGGTAATTACTTTTCTTATGAAATAAGTGCTATACTTTGCTAGTAAAAGGAAAGGGTGACACTATTTGTCTTGTTCATTGCTGAAACATGATTTATCACAGTTCATTTATGAGAGCCTCATATTTTCTTGTCATATTTTGACCATGATTTTTTTGGGCAAAAAATGATTTCACTTTTCAATTTAAAAGTAGTGTACAATCAGACTAATCTGTAAATATGTTGAATACCACAACAACAAACTTGAAAAAAATTAACGTTCAGCTTGCCTTTTTTTTTTAAACCAAATTACACATGGGAAAATGAGAAGATAAGACTGAAATGTCTTCACATCGTCTGGAGTCATACACAGTTAGAAAAAGGAATGACAGTATTTTAACCACACCAAGCTCATAATGGACTGATTTATCAAATCAATGTAGTTTATAATGTTATAATTTTAGTATAATATGGAAAATTAAAATCATTCTTTCCAAAACCATGTTCATACATAAAATAAATTGCATTTCTAATCAAATAAGGAATAAGCTCCTCAAATGTGTAAAAGAAAGATGACTTTAGGATAGTATGTACCCTTTGAAATCATTGGCTGTCCTAGTCTTCAGGCATATCCTTTCACAGTTAGTTTGAGGCTGTTTATAAGTTTATTCAAGAAGGTTTTAGGTCTGCCACTTCTGTGTTACATTTTAAAGCATATTTTCTATCCAAGTGCACAGAGTCTAGAATATTCCTAATATTTTGCAAGTTAAGATGATTTACAATATAAAACTAATTAAAATAACATGTTGCATAAAAAGACATCAATTGTAAAATCAAATTTAGCCAAGTCCTTTTCAACAAGAAGTTCTATCAAGTATTAATAGTACCACTGGGTCTATAGGTTGGTAGAACTTTCCTAGAGGGCCAATTTGGCTCCACATATCTACAATTAAAATGTACTTACTTTGTATCCTAGCAATATCATTTCTATGAATTTATCACAAGGCAACAATTAGATGCACTTACCAAATATGTGTACAAAACTTCATTCCAACATTTTAAACATATTAGAATATTGGATGAAACCAAAATGTTAAACAACAGTTAATCTTCCAAAGTTTGGTGTTACTTGGCAATAATTAAAAATGATATTAATGACATATATAGAAAAATATGTCCATAATATTTAAAGTGATAGTTATACATAAATTATCAAATGTTTTATTTCATTAGCTTATTTTTTGGATATGTTTTAAATGCACATAGAAAGTTTCTGGAAAGGACAGAAACCAAAATATCCACCAATGATTGACATATTATTTAGCAGTAAAACCCAAAATTCATTTCCAAGTACATTATATGCACTGAAAAATATTTGTGACAGAATGAATAAATCAATGAATAAATAAATAAAGACAATAATTAGACAAGGATGTGTATTCCCACCCATAATGTCATTTTTCAATGACATTCCTGCAAATGCAGTAAGATACTGCAGTAAGGAAATAGAAAAAAGAAAAGAAAAGAAACAAAAATTAGAAAGGAGGAAAACTATAATGATTTATATATGATAGTATTTCATACAGAGAAAACACAAGAGAATTAATTAAAAACTTAAAACTGTATACACTTTGAAGAGTGTGACTAGGATTAAACTTATGGAACCTTACAGCTTTGTATATAATACAAATTATGTACAAATACTACATACAGCAATAAAAGAAAAGTAATGGGAAACAAAGATGCTTACACTCAAAATGATAATAAAATAAAGAATGAAATGCCTAACACATCTTACAAGTTGAGTCTAGGGCATATATAATTCCAACCATGTAAGGAGTCAAGTCAAAAGAGTAAAGACAATTTAGAATAGAAAGAAAATGAATGGGACCTTAAACAATTAGATAGTTTGTTACATTACACTTCAAACCTAAAATTATTTTAAAATCACATTACAAATTCAAGAGTAGGCAGATATATAAATAAAGAGAACATGTAGAGAACCAATTAATATAAAATGTGGTGTGTAACAAAGTTAGCATTTTTGATATTAGAGAGATAATGGATTATTCAGTAATGCAATGGGATAGTAATTTTTAAAGATATGAGGTTAAATTATCCCACACATATATCACAAGAAATGCTAAATGGATGAACAGAATTTTAAAAAATAAACCAGAAACCAAAATGGCACTAGAAAAAAATATAAATCAATAATATACATACTATTGAAACAAACACAGAATATTTTAATATCACAGAGGAGGTTAAACTATATATAAATATATATATATATATATATGCACACGTGAACAAATAAATTGTTAAATAACAATAAAAAAATCTTCAAAAGATAAAATGCAAACAACAGGGAATTCCCTAGCTGTCCAGTGGTTAGGACTCCACGCTTTCACTGATGAGGGCCTGGGTACCATCCCCCGTCAGGGAACTAATATCCCACAAGCCACACAGTGTGGCCAAAAAAAAAAAAAAAAAAAAAAAAAAAAAAAAAAAGCAAAAAATTACAGAGTTGGGAACTATACCTGAAAAACACCCTCACAAAAAAAAAAAAAAAAAAAAAAGCAAACAACAAGCTAGAAATTATTTAAAAGATATATGGCATGATAGGGTGCTGGAGCTGGCTCCACTGGCTCATAAGCAGCCATTTTGCTCATCTTTTCCCAACTCTGCTTTCACAAGTGATGAGAGGTTGATAGCTTGAAATTGACTACAGTGGGATTGATTATACCATAGAAACCAGCAAACACTACAAATCAGGGCCCACCTGATCAGGGCCCAAGCCTGTTAAACACTTACCAGTATACTACTACATATACATTATATGTAGTATACTACTACATATACATTAATATAAACATGCATAGCATAGCATGTGGTAGTGGTAGACAGGGGAAAACAGAAAATAAAAAGATTAGGAGGGGAGAGAGAGAGATAGAAAGGGAAAGAGAGAGATACTGAATTATGTAATGTTAAAATAATTATGCCATTATCACTTGTATTTAGAATTTATTGTCTTCTTTTAATTATAAAAGAAAAAAGCAGTTGCCTTTCTGTATTTTCTAAATATGTACAATTTGTGTCATAAGAAGAAGAAATAATAACTAATTTCACTTTTAAAAAGTGCATATTTGTTCTGTCAGCTTTATTTCTAGCCAAATTCATCCTACATAAATTGTTACAGATCTGAGAAAACTATGTATGTATACATGTATATCATATTTTTTTCAGGAAAGTTTATTCCAGCCATATTTATAACAATAAACTGCTAATGCAATCTGAATATAACACACTAGGGCATTTGTTGATATGGAAAAACATCCATACTCTATGGTTAAGTGAAATTAAGGCCAATTAAATATTTTCAATTAAGTATATTTGATTGATTATCTGCCCTCATTGTACTTCCTTCCCCAAACTCTACTAATGACCATAGACAGACTTGTTTTAATGTTAAAATATATGAATAGAGAAAATAGTGGAGATAAAAAGTTGCAACACAAATTAACATAGCCTACTGTAAAATGCAGAATTACAGTAAGCCCAGAAAGACTCGGGAATTAGAGGAATTATGTAGTAAGCCAAGAAACAAGAAAATAGTGTTCTAGGGTGAGGACAGAGCACAGGAGGAAAATGGGTGAAATTTCCAGGAAAATAGTGAAAGGATATTCAAAGATGATAACTTGGTGAGGAGCCAGTCCAAATTGGATTAGAAAGACATAGGGGCCTGGCGTGTGGGTTGTGAGGAGAAAATAAAGAATTTAATGGATTAATTATTACTTGAATGTGCTGAAAAGAGTTTTACTCTTCAACAGAGTTTGGGAATTAATGATAGATCCATAAAAACTTAAGCATATAAACATATTAGACAGCTTTGGGAAGATAAAAATAGTGTACAAGAAAGGAAGTGAAACCCAGTCTTAGTGTATTCCATGACTGAGTGGAAAATAATTAATAGAGTTACAAGACTATAAATAGTGAATATTGGTCTAACCAAATCTGAAAATATGGATAGAATCGGCTAATGGGAAGTATGTTTATGGGCATATGTGTATTGTGTATCTGTGTGTATAGAGGAGGTACGAAAGCTAAATCTTCATTTTTCATGGTAAGATGCCAAATGATAGTATCCAAAATCAAAAAGTAAAGTGTTTGTGTTCAAAAACACGTTACCTGGAAAATAGGGAGCTAAACATAGTGGGCGTGGGAGTACAACTGAAAGACTTGAAAGTGAGAAACGAACACAAGAGTGAGATAAAGAGGCTTCTATTTATTCATTCTGAACCTTAAAGATCTAGTTGGCATTTAAAACCAAGGATGTTTATCTTTAACAAAAATTTAAAAACTAAAAACCTTAAATAATAAATGTTTAATAAACTTAGCCATCATTGACATGTCTAGATAATTGCCAAAGCCTCTTCACTTGTTGCCCTGCTTTTGCTCTTGCCCTCTTTGAGTTTATTTTCAAAAGGGATCTAGAGTGATTCTGTAAACATATGTCAGATCATAACTCTCTAATGGCTCCCAAGTTATTCGGAGTCAAGGTCAAGAAGTGTAAAATGGTTTGCAAGGATCCAGCCACCTCTTACATCCCCAGCTTCATCCCTGCCACTTTCTCTCTGGCTCCCCCTCCTCCAGTTACACGGACCGCTCCTATTAAATGTGTAACACACTTACACTTGTTCTTCCACTGATAGCCGCAGAGCTCGCTCCTTCACTCCCTCAGTTTGTCCTGACACTTTCTCAGTGAAGTCTCTCCCACCTCTATTGCATCTTGTAAACTTCCACCACTCCAGGACTCTTGATATGCCTTCCTTGCTTTATTTTCCTTCACTAAACTTCTAACGGTACATTTTTTCATATCCCTTCCAGATAAAATGTACTCTCTACAAGAGCAAGGATTTTTCATTGCTTTATCCTCAGTGGCCAGAGCAGTGTCTGATATATACAATTCAATATATAGTTTTTAATCAATGAACAACTGCAATAGCTATATATAGATTTAAGAATAAAGTTATTCAGCAATGTATAAGAAGTAGCTATTTCTGCTTATTTCTCTTATAGAATTTTAAGCATTTTTTCTATTATCTTATTTGTAAATGTATGTACAAATAACATATATACATTGTAATAAAGAGGTATATAAAATTAACTTTAAGAATAAATCTATATCAGCAAAGTGCTAAAAAAGAGTTCATACTGATCTATGGTTTAGGTAGAATGTGAAGAACAAATACAGAACAAATGAAATTTTTTAATGAGAGAGTTAAAAACTACATTACAATACTAATTTTTTAAAAAAAGGAAAAGCTTTCCAACACTAGTATAATAATTTACATTATGTTGCCATCTGTTTTTTTCCCTTATCCACAGACATAGATGAACACAATAATGGTATTATTATTATTGTTTTAGTCATAGTTATTGATCACTATCTGTTTTCTTGGTCTCTTGCTATATTTTTTATGTGCATCCTATGACTTAATCGTTATATGTTGTAGGCTCTATTAATTTTACATTTTATAGATAAAAATTTTGATATTGAAAAGCTGTTTTCTTCCAATTAAACTACATTTCATTAAGTCTAATTACTGTATCATCATTAAATTTTTCTCTTTGAATCCACTTAGTTATGAAATATGTTTCAACCTTCATACGTATAGGCCCAAAGTCTTCAACCTTCCCCCAAATCTGCTTACCCCACCTCTGTCACCAGCAAAGTCCATTAACAATTCCCGAGAAATGAAAATAGAATCTGGGTAATAAAATAAAGTCTAACCTTTTTTTTTTCCTTTGTGCTTCACCTGGTTTCCCTTGCTCAGAGGGCGCAGCGCTCAGCGGCCTGGCCCCAGGCACTTCAGCTCGGAGCTCCGTGTGTGAAAGAGCTGCGCCGACCTCTTACCGCTGAACTCCCGCCTCAGCTCGGAGGGCCGTGCGCAGAAGCGCTGCGCACCACACAGCAATTCAACATGGCGGCGGCGGGCTGTGCGCAGAGACGCTCTGGCCGGCACTCCCGTCTGGAGCCCGAGCAGCACAGCTGTGTGAGATCCACAAGAACTCTGCCTTTTTCCGGCTAACAAGAAACCTATAAAGCAGCTGTTCGGGAGAGCAAGTAGACTAGAGCGACTGACTAGAGCAGGAGCTTACACCTCTGCCGCCTCTGATCAAAGAATCAAGCTTTCTTTTGCTCCTGAACCGAATTTGGTCTATTGGCTCAAGCAACATGGACAGTAGGACCCTTGCTGGGGACCAACTCAGGAGGGTAAGTAATACCACCTGAATCTTTTTTCCTCAGTAAATGTCAATGAACATTTGCAATTACTCAGGCAAAAATCCTGGAGTCACCTTTTTTTTTTTTTTTTGCGGTATGCTGGTCTCTCACTGTTGTGGCCTCTCCCATTGCGGAGCACAGGCTCCGGACGCGCAGACTCAGCGGCCATGGCTCAGGGCCCAGCCGTTCCGCGGCATGTGGGATCTTCCCAGACCAGGGCACGAACCCGTGCCCCCTGCATCGGCCGGCGGACTCTCAACCACTGCGCCACCAGGGAAGCCCTGGAGTCACTTTTGACTCCTCTTTATTTATACGCCCACATCAATCCTGTTGTCCCTACCCTCAAAATATATCCACAGTCTAACCACTTCTCAGTATTCCACTAAACCACCATTGTTCAATCACCAGAATCTCTTGACTAAATCTGATTTCAAATACCCTGACCTTTTTTTCAGTAAGTCCTGTTCTTTATTTTGTTGAAGGAGTTCATGGAGAGGACATCAGCTGTGGTTGAATTGCCAGCTGGATGGGGCAATCTGAGGCTCCTCTCCCCCTCCCCTGTCCTTGGAATGTACCACTGGCCTACTCTTCCTGCACAAGGAGCTTTTCCAAGGATGCAGCCTTTGAAAGAGTGAGGCAGTGTTGAGACCATCGGCACTGGATATGCGACTGAAACCCAGTTAAAGCATCTATATAAACTTTTAAGATTCTGGCGGGCAGGTGCAGAGAACTACTCGTCTTAACAGCTGCAGAAGACAAGTCTCTTACGTAAGTTCCCTTGCTTATTTTTTTTACTTTAAATATTTTTCGAAACACAGAGCTGTTCCTTCACCACAACTTTCTCTTGTGGCTCTTTTGAAACTTCACTCACTTCCCTCCCATTCCTACTGTTACCGACCCTTTCGGACCAGGTGGACCCTCAAGTGGGCACCCTTCCTTGCAGGGTGCCTCTCATGTCAGTAAAAAGAGACCAGGTTCTGCAAAGCAGAGCAGAAAGTTTGTGTATCAAGGAGTGGGGAAGGGAGAACCGGGGCTGTAAAGAAGCCTCCTCCCAGAGGGAGGGAAGCGGGAAACTTTTAAGGGGTAAGAGGAGGGTGGGCCATCAGAATTCGAGGAAAGGGAGGTGATTTTCAGGAACAGCTGGAGCATGCGCAGTCCTTCCGTCTCCCTTGCACGAAGCGCTACTTGTGCCTAGAAAAGTGCAAGTCCCTCTTTTGGGCAGAGATCCTAGCATGTGATGAAGCAATGGCAACTTTCGGACACTTTGGGTCTCATCTATGCAGGGGCTGCCCTCGTGGTCAGGCTGGAACCAGTTCAGGGCGGTTGACTGTCCGCATCTTGGGCCTTTCTGTCTCGGGCTGGTTCTGTGGTTTTACTTACATGGCGTCTGCCTTCGTCTTAGTTTCTGTTAGGCAAGCACAGCTGTGGGAATAGCATAACAGATGTGGTGTGGAAATAAAAGGAAAGTAGGTGTGGGTCCTTTCCCAGTAACACTACCTCCTCCTCCTTAACGCTGGCAATGATTAATCTGTTCTCTATTTCCATAATTTTATTTCAAAAATATTATATAAAAGGAACCATACAACATGTAACCATTAGGATTTACTTTTTTTCATTCAACATAATTCCCTGGAGACAACTAAGTTGTTGTGTGTAGCAAGTTTGTGCCTTTTTATTGCTGAGTAGTATTCCATGATATGTATGTACCATAAATTTGTTTAATCATTCACCCATTGAAAGGTATCTGGGTTGTTTTCAGTTTTCATTTATTAGGAACAAAGACTCTATGAATATTTGTGTACAGGTTTTTATGTGATTTGTTTTCATAATTCTGAGATAAATGAATACCCAAGAGTACAATTTATGGTTGGTATGGAGCTTTCATATTTATTTTTATAAGAAATTACCAAACTGCTTTCCAGTGTGGCTGTATCAGTTTACATTTTCACCAGCAGTGTATGTATAATCTAGTCTTTTTGCATCGTTGTCAGCATTTGGTGCTTCACTAATTTTTATTTTAGCTATTCTGATAAGTGTGTAGTGATATCTTATTGTGGTTTTAATTTGCATTTACCTAATGGCTAATGATGTTGTGCTTTTTTGCCATCTATATATCCTTTTTGGTGAAATGTCTATATACCTCTCTTTCCCATTTTCTAATTGGATTGCTATTTTTTTTTTTAACTGTTGAGTTTTGAGAGTTCCTTTTATATTCTAAATATTAGTCTTTTGTCAGCTATGTGGTTTGCAAATATTGTCTCCAAGTCTACAGCTTGTCTTTTCATTATCTTAATAGGGTCTTTCATAGAACATTTTAAAACTTTTTTCCCCCAGCTTTATTGAGATATAAGTGGTATATGACCTTGGTAAGTTTAAGGTGTGCAATGTGATGATTTTTTACATGTATATATTGGGGACATTTTTTTTTAACTTTGATGAGGTTCAATTTATGTGTTTTGTTTTGTTTTCCTTAATGGATCATGCTTTTGGTGTTACGTCTAAGAACACATTGCTTAACCTCTGGTCATGAGGACTATCTTCTAAATTTTTTATAGTTTTACATTTTACATTTATATCTATGGTACAATTTGAGTTAAATTTTGTATATACTGTGAAGTTTAGGTTGAGGTTCATTTGGGGGCATATGGATATCCAGTTGATTCAAGATCATTTGTCGATCACTGTTCTTTCTCCATTGACTTGCCCTTGCAACCTTGTCAAAAATCATGTGACCATTTTTTGGTATGGGATCTAGTTTTGTATTCTCTGTTTGATTTCATTGATCTGTGTGTCTGCAATCTATCCTTTCATCAATACTACGTTGTCTTTATTACTGTTAGCTATATAGTGAGTCACAAAATTGGTTAATATGATTCCCTCAGTGTATTCTTGATTTTCAAAATTGATTTAGATATCGTAGGTCCTTTACTTTTCCAAACAAATTTTAGAATCAACTTTTCTATACCTAAAAAGAAAAAAAGAAAAAAAGAAAGAAAAGAAAACTTGCTGCACTTTTGACTGAAATTTCATTAAATCTCTAGATTAGGGGAGAATTGACATTGTTAATACATTTACAGACTAGTACAAATAATACATTTACTAACTAAAATGATTGTATTTATGTAAGAATAAATATAATAAACAATGTCAATTCTCCCTTGCTTATGAAACCTGCTACCTACCAATCTGAAGTGGTCTGCCTCTTTCTTTGATCTCTCTGTTCTTCATGTATGGGGGCCAGTTTCGAATTTTACCAGGTGAATACCTGTGGTTGTGAACCAACGGTCCCCCTTTCCTCTCTAATGGTTTTTCTGTCTCAAGGTAAACACCAAGATTTTTTTAATTAATTAATTTATTTTTGGCCGTGTTGGGTCTTCGTTTCTGTGCCAGGGCTTTCTCTAGTTGCGGCCAGCAGGGGCCACTCTTCATAGCGGTGCGCGGGCCTTTCACTGTCGCGGCCTCTCTTGTTATGGAGCACAAGCTCCAGACGTGCAGGCTCAGTAGTTGTGGCTCACGGGCCTAGTTGCTCCAAGGCATGTGGGATCTTCCCAGACCAGGGCTCAAGCCCGTATCCCCTGCGTTGGCACGCAGATTCTCAACGATTGCGCCACCAGGGAAGCCCTAACACCAAGATTTGATTTGCCCCTTCATCTCCTAGTTACCCTTCAACCTCATCTGCTACTATTTTTTTTCTTTGCTCGTTCCACACAGCAAAATTGGCTTAATGGATGAATAAAATATTGAGATTATTTTAATTTAATTTATACTAATTTAACAAATATTAAAAAACTATTTAGTTTTATATATCTGACTAGTAATGAGTTCAACATTTTTAATGATGTGCATTCCTCAGTGTTTGCTTATGAGAAATATCTGCATATAGTTGTTCCCCTTTATGTCTGTTAGAAGCCCATATATATCTTGCTATTTGTGTAAGTTCAGTTTTTAATAATAGCCCTTTGTCATATTTCTATTTCTTAAGATAAATTTATTTATTTTTGGCTGCGTTGGGTCTTCATTGCTGCATGCAGGCTTTCTCTAGTTGCAGCGAGTGGGGGCTTCTCTTCCTTGCGATGCGTGGGCTTCTCATTGTGGTGGCTTCTCATGTGGAGCATGGGCTCTAAGCGCATGGACTTCAGTAGTCGTGGCATGCAGGCTTAGTAGTTGTGGCTTGTGAGCTCTAGAGGGCAGGCTCAGTAGGTGTGGCACACGGGCTTAGTTGCTCTGCAGCATGTGGGATCTTCCCAGACCAGGGCTTGGACCCATGTCCCCTGCATTGGCAGGCAGATTCTTAACCACTGTGCTACCAGGGAAGTCCTGTCCTATTTCTGACCTACTTTTAATTTTAAATTTTGTCATTTTTTCAGAAGTTTTACTTTTTAAACAGAATGTTACTTTAATATTTTTATCTATTGTGTAAATTTTGATGATTAAAAAAATTACTTCAAATAGAACACTTTCCATTTCTATTGCCAGTTAAAATTTATGTCACTCTTAGGAACCTATTTCACCAGTATGGAATTTTTTGCCTATATACAATAAGGTATGAATCTGAACGTGTCTTTTCAATTAATACTCAGTTTTGCTACCAACTTTTATTAAATTTTACCTATATCATCCTATTGGTGTGTTGTATTTGTATGAGTATATGTGAAGTTGCCTGTATATAATAAACACTTTTCTAGACTGTTAGTATATACTGCAATTATTTTTATTTACGTAAGGGTCTATTGAATATTTTCCTTCATATCAAACAAATATAATTTTCGTGTTAACTTAAATTTTAATATTTGGTAGAGAACAATCAGTATGCCGTTTTGAAATATTCTTTTATTGTTTCCACACATTTTCTTTTCTGGGTAAATTTATGATCCTTCTGAAATTTTGTTTGAAATTGCTTAACATTGAAATTTTAATTGAAAATTAATCTGGGGAGAATTTTCAAATTTCTGCTATTAAGTTTTCTAAAGAAGAACCATTGATGGTCTTCATACCATTCAAGTTTATATTTTTTAAATTTAGTGATTCTGAGTACATCACTAAATGTTTTAGTTTTGGCCAAAATAAATGGGAATTATTACTGTCATATTTTTGTTATATTTGCAATCACAATTGATTTTCAGGCTGATTCTTTTATTTATTCAGAGATGTGTATGTATTTATTCAGAAAATATTTATTTTGCTCAGACTATGTATTAGTTGCTGTTCTTAACATTGAGGATATTGCATTCCACTTGGGGAGAGATGAAAGAAATAATGAATAAACATCATAGTACCAGAGAATAATAGTGGTGTACAAGAAAACGAAGAAGGATATGAAGAGAATGATTCCAGATATGGGTATTTTGAATATAACGATCAAGGAAAGACTCTCAGAGGTTTTCACAGTTTGCATTTCATTTCTAACATTTTAATTGGAATTGTTTATGGTTTTCAATCTCTTTTCTTCTAGTTAATAATCTATAATTCTACATTCAAAGTATTTTTATTCTAATTTAATTCAAGGCTCAACCCTGCTCAAACACTGGATAAAGCTTAGAGGTTTTTGTAGTTTAGTTTTGTTTTTGTTTTTATGATTCTGCTATGATTCTCATCTTCCTGTTTGGTTAATATGCTGATATAACTAATGGTTCTTCTTCCTGTTTCAGCTACCTGTAGCTCTTTTACATGACTCAGATTATATCAGCCTTATTAGTGTGATTTATTCTTAGTTAATTTACTACCTAACCCTAAAGTGAAACAGAATTCTTAAATCATTATGCTACTCTTTTTTCTGAACATCTGCCTTTGACATTTTTTTCTTAAAATGTTTATCACTTTATTGCATTGAAGGTGTACTGAAATGATAATAATAATATCTACTAATAATAATTTAAGTATTTGCTAGACATTCTTTTGAGTGTTCCCACATATTATTTTAATCAGTTAATGAAATAGATTAATGGATGGTATCGTTACCCAGGTTTACACATGAGGAACTCAGTCAGAGAAAAGTGGAGTAACTTAAGGTAGTATCATAGCTTCTACACTACTGTGGATCTCACATGCTAAATGAAACATTGACACCTGAGAGCATAATTTTTAGTTTCACTCTATACTTTGAAAATATAGACTATTTGAATATATAATATTTTTAGGACTTCTGATTTAAAATTGAGTCTAGAAACAAGATCCTTACACAATCTATTTTAACATTCACTTAAATAACCATTAAGATAGAATGAAAATAAGGAAAGGAAAATAAAATAATGAAAGAAATGAGCTCAAAAATAATCAAAATGAGAAAGAAAGAATCCAGGAAAATATCTGGTAATTCTAAAACCAACTAAACTCTATTAAAGAACAGTATAGCCATTTTGCTTTTTGACACTGGATTTCACCTCATAAAATGGATGCTTCTAAAAATATTTTTTAAATGTAAGGAGAGGAATTAAGCACTCTTCACGTCCCTAACTTAAAAACTAATTGCTTAAAAGAAATGGAAAGTGAGGTAGCTCTTCTCTACTGTGTGGATGCAACTTTTTGATCCATGGAAAGCCTTCGTCTCTTCTATATCTTTCCACATCCATTTAGGTTTTTAAGTCCCAGAAAACAATGGTGGGAGATGGAAGTAGATAGAATGACTGGCGTGAACATGTTACATCCTGGAAAGAGTTCCAGGTAGATTTGCGTGTTCCAGGAAGGTAGAATTTTTGTCTGTTTTATTACCGATAAATCCCCATTATTTAGCATATAGAAGACACTAACCAAAATTTTGAATAAAAGGTATAAAGCCTTGTAGGTGGTGTTGAAAACATGTCAGCTGTAGACACTAGAGACTTCTGTATTCCTTTATTCTGCGCTGGAATATTAAGCCATCAGCAGTAGAAGCCTTCACTCTTATAGAGCAGAAGAGGAAAGCAATCTGGAAGTCTTCATCCAGCAACTCTTCATATTTAGATCCGTGAAACAATTTTGACTTCACTTCAGCCAATTCTCATATCCATTTCCACAGACCAACAATGGCTAGTAGTTCACTGATCAAGGACAAGTAAAGAATGAAAAAGCTAGATGCAGTAAACAAACAAACTGTAAAAATAATGAAAAGAGAAAGCTATATTGAAAATTCAGAATAACATGCATATTGAGTTCTATGAATTTAAATAAATTTTTCATATTTTTAAAATAAGAATATTTGTCCTCTCTGAAACAGAAGCAGAAAATTAGAAGTTCAATCAAAATTAGAAGGAAAAACAATAGGAAACTAAAAATGCAATTTCAGAATTAAAACCACTTTAGAAGTAGTAAAGCATTGAGTTGGCAAAGTGACAATTTGAATTAGTGCTAGGCAAAGAACATCTTCCAGAACACATTAAAACATAAAAATACTTCAGAAAAAGAACAAAATAATAGATTTGGAGAATATGACTTGAAATTGAGGATACTCACTGGAGTTATTTATATGTGCTCTCTAGGGAGCTAATTTTTCTGCATATTGAATTTGCTGACTCTCAAGTTAGTTCATTTCCTCATGTGGTTAGGAGACTTTGCTTGTGATCTTTACTAGTGTTGACAGTATGTCTATATGTGTGTGTGTGTGTGCTTTCATGGAGGTGTTTGTGAGTATGTATTTTTTGTAGGAGTTCCCAGCTAAAAGTTGATGTTTTAATTTACTTCTCACTAGGCATCAGGCTTTGTACATATTCTAGTCAACTTTTAAATTAATTCCTAGGTTTACCTAGGACAATCCATGTAGAAAGGTGGTATAAATTCAGACCTTATCTAACACCTTTTCATAGCATAGACCAAGGCTAATTGATGGCATTAATCTAATTCCCATACAGAGTTAACTCTCAATTTTCTCTGATGATCATATATTTTATTTATAATAAAGTTTAATAAGAAATATTATTTTTAAATATGTAGACTCATCTGATTTTATAAGTAGCTTAGAAAAGCACATAATAAAAGGTAGTCATTTCTGGTGATGGTTATAAAACATCTAGTGATTTATACTTTTCTCCATTTTTTATAATTTCAACAAACATCATTTAATAAACAGGAAAGCTATTATTTTAAATGCACATTAATATGCTTTTACCATCAATTCCAAATCTATGCACACACTTCAATGAAATATTTGAGAATTGTGTTGAGAGTTAATTCATCTAGCATGTATTTATTGAGGTTTACTAAGTGGCAACCACTGTGATAGTAGCTGAGATACAGAGGTAAACAGGGGAGTCAAGATCCCTATTCTCATAAGATTCCAAAATGGTGCAGTAAAAAGATAATAAATGCAAATAAATATTCAGTTCTATTTCTAAAATAGGGATATATAATGCAATTTAAGGGTATAAAGCAGGCCTAACTAACTTGGCCCAAGATTCATCTATACTTCCTTTCAGGAGATGTCATTTAAACTGACAATTTATGAATAGGAGTTGCCCAGGAAAAGTCAAGTGGCCTAGTTCTATTCTAAACTAGTCCTTTTGTTTTTGAGTAAGTTACCTAATGTCTCTAAACTTCTGTGACCTAATCTGTAAATATACCAAAGCATTATATTTAATCTACCTACTGCACAAAATTGTTGTGAGTATTAAGTTAGTATTTTAGTCTGTGCAGACTGCTATAACAAAACATCATAGGTTGGGTGGTTTAAACAACATAAATTTATTTGTCATAGGTCTGGAGGCTGGTAAGTCCAAGATCGAGGTTCTGGCAGGGTTCCATTTCTGGTGAAGACTCTTCCTCACTGCCTCTCACTGTATCCTCACATGGCAGAGAAAGAGGCAGAAAACTCTGGTGTCTAGTCCTCTTCTTATTCCTGTCATATTAGGGTTCCACCCTTTTAACCTCTTTTAACTGTAATCCTTAAGGTTTAGGACTTCCTTAAAGGCCCTATCTCCAATACACTCACATGGAGGGCTAGGACTCCAACGTATGAATTCGAGAGCAATATAATTCAGTCTGTAGTGATCACTTTTTTTTTTAGCTAGTAGGTTGAGAAAGACTGTATAAGATTTTCAAGAGTATTAGCTACTATTCTAGGTGTTGGTAGATGGGATAATACCAGTGGAGGTGTTATTATATATAGCCAGAACAACATGTGTGAAAGCCCTAGGGTGGGAAGGAGTTTGACCAATGTAATTGGAAAATGGTGAAAACTGGTACACTGATTAAGAGAATGGCAAGGCAATCAGGGGTCAATTCATGCAGTACCTGGTGGGACCTAAAAAAGATTTCAAAGTGTTTACAATTGTCGGTCCCTCTGTATCTGTGAGGGATTGGTTACAGGACTGAAGGTATATGCCAAAACCCAGGATGCTCAAGTCCCATAGTTGCCCCTGTATCACAGGTTCCACATCTGCAGATTCAACCAACAGCAGATCTCGTAGTACTGTAGATTTTTTTTTTTAAAGTGTATATGTGGACCCTCCTATTTCAAGCTCTTGCTATTTAATGGTCAAATGTAAATCTTGGGGAAAATAGACAGCAAATAGGGAGGTAACAACATCAAGACTGAATTTGAAGATGACTGACTCCATATAGGAAATGCATTGAAAGCGGGGGGAAGCATTTATGCTATAGGACCAAATATAGGAGAGTAATAATGGGGATTTAGGATTATCAGAAAGCATATGAGGTATTCCTATGCTGAAAGAAACAATTTAAAGTTCAGTCATTGAGGAATGGTTGTATCAATCTTGCTATATCAAATTTTAACATTTTTGTATACTTTAAAGATGATTTTTAGTAGTATTTTAAAAATAATTGAATAGTAGAAAAGTTTTCACAAAGCCATGCTAAGCTAGGGAGATAATATTTAAAACAGTGTTTTAAAGTTTGTAAATTTTTTTATACATATACGAATGCTACAGGTACATAGGCACGTGTAAAATATTACAAATATTTATGAACAATCTGGCACACTTAAAAAGAAAATGAGTGAAATATAAATGTGAAATATTGCATATTTGTTATCAATTTTAATTATGAAAATAGCACTTAAACTATTATTAATTGTTATTTTGGGAAAGAG
>NW_006774067.1:3405027-3458230 GCF_000442215.2 Lipotes vexillifer
GAAAGAGTAATTATAAGAATGCTTTATTTTTTTCATCTGCTTTTTGTACATCTCCAAATGTTTTATAATATTTATTATGTTACTAGGTATTACACATATTGTATATCTATCTTGATTTTATGGCCTTGATGAGACTAATGAAGTTAAAAAGTGAAGAAAAAACAATAATTCAAACAAGAATTTTTTTAAGTTGTGATTTTTAAATTTTCTACTCTGTTTACATTATTACAATCCTGAAATTATTGATATCTCACAAAGGTAAGAAAATGTTATGTATTAATGTGGTGAAAAAGAAGCTCAAGGTTTGAAACAGAAAGAACTGTAATTGATTCTAAATGTTCTACTAGATTAGGCATGGGGTTTTTACCAGGTTAACTAAGCCTCATTTTCATTATCAGTGAATAAATGAGAAAATAAGCCCCACTCTACCTATTGGACGTGGGTGTTGTGTGGAAGATGTAAAATAATGTGTGAAAGTTACTTGAAAATTATTTATTATGCAAATCTAAAAATCCTTGTTTTGACAATGAAATTAATGATCACAGGGAGGCAGAGAAAACAATAAATAAATTATATTGAAAACTTGAAACAAATGATTAAGCAGTATATGAGGAAAGCCAAACACTAAATAACTTTCTTTTCTTTGGGGTTAACTAATATCTCATACTCATGTAGTCCTAATAATCACTAACCAATTAGTTAACTTTCTCCCTAATGGCTTGAAAAAAACAGGCCATTTGATCAAGGAGTTCATTAGTAGATTTTAAATTATTTTTATTGTAGCACAGTATATTATTAACTCAACATAAGTTGACCAGAAATAAACTAGATCTACTCAGTTTAGATCTAAATCACACCCATATTTATTCATAATTAATAAACATCATTTAATAATATGCTAAGTATATGCAAATATAATGTGTACACTTGGGGTAATTATAGTGGATATAACAGATAAAAAGAATGGTTTAAAAAAGTTTCTAATAATGAAAGGGCATTTAAGTAACATTTATCTCTGAGTCTCTTGGTAGTCAGAGCAAAATTGAAAAATTAATTAGCATCATGCATTTCTATTGTCGATGAAAATTGTGTGTGGCTTTAAATTGATTTTTTCAAGTCTCTCATAATCATACAATGTTCTGCTAGACTTCTAAAAATATGCCTGTAAATTCCTGAATTTCTCTTTTTACTAAGTGTGATCAAGAATGACAGGAAATTCTCTTTGCAGACTCACACGGGGACAGATCAGTATATTGTGAAAGAAAGAATGTCCATCCTGTTGCATCTGGTGCTGGCTTCTCTTGCCCTTGATTTTAGTTTCTTCGTTAACCTTTCTGGGCCCAACCTAACCCAAAACTCCTTCAGAGGCCCTGAAATGACTTTAACAGGGGACCATTTATTTTCTGCATCCTATTTCAGACTTAATAGCCTTAATACTTTTGAGGGGCCTAAAGTAATTTCTTTAATTTGTTCATGGTCAATCAAGCTGAAATCTATACATGGCTCATTTTCTGCAAAACGAACAGCATGAGATTAAGATATCTAAATGCCATAAGGATTGAAAAAATATAGATCCTTGTTTGTGTGACATTGGAAAGTAAATACTAATCTCCAAAATGAATTTGAAGAAATACCATATCATATCTCTCATGTGTTACTTAGCATGTTTTGCATTATCAACTATCAAATTCTTTAAAATGTTTCTAATTTTTCTGCTAATTCTTTTAACTGGCACACAAGTAAATGATTATTATAACAAAGAGGTAAAGCCCCATGGGTTACTCATTATAATTGTATCTCTATTAATTCTACATGGATTTCTCACCCTATCAACATACATTCAAGTAATGTATCCTTATGCTTGTGACAACAACTAATTTTTTTAAAAAAAGAGTTTTGAATAGAATATGGAGAATCTATTTGTAGTAAATAAATACTTTTTCTCCCATAAACAAATCTTTTAAGATAGGCATTTGACTGATTGACATAAAACATCATTGTCAAAATAATTATGTCTTTTTTGCAAAGTACTAATCATTCAATCAGTACATTTTAATGTAGTGACAGGAAGATTTCTGAATTTGATTTACTTTAAATTTATCATATGTAAATTTATTTCTTGTCGCACTTTTTTTTTTTCTGGAAATGGCAAAGTATTAAAAAAACAAAACAAAAAAACAAACAAACTTTACCTAATTGTTTATTTTTAAGAGTTATATTATGCTCCTTGCTTTCAAGAGCCATATCATGGAAAAAGGCACGATAGATTGTCACTATATTATCTTTAGCTATAGAACCGACAAACCATTTAATAATATCAAAAGTAAGATTTCCTATTTTCAAAGATTTAGTTTTCTATTCAAGTTAGATCTTAACTAATTAGTTAGGTGTATCTGACTGAAACATGTTTTTTATCTTCCTTTTCTGTGTGCTGCCTTGCATAGAATTCAGCTGAAACATTTTAAAACCATGGAATTATTACATAGCTAATATATGGAGTCAATTAAGTGGGTACTGAGAAATATGTGCTATTTCTTTCAATCTGTTCACTTTTCAACCAAAGAAGAAAAAAGGGTGAACAATTGTCTGCAAAGTATTTGCTGGCTGTCCTTTGACTTATAAATTAAGAATAAATTTAGACAGAATCAAACTTATGTTCTCCCAAATTATGTAATAGTTATTCAGCAAATTTTTCTAATATTAAAAGCAAAGTACTTAAATTTATCATTTGGAAGCCATAATATCAGAATGTCGATTATGAACATGCAAACAATACATCTTTTTTGAAAGAATGCGGAAAAATACAGCCAACAATTATTTATCTACTTTCAATACCTAATTCTACCAATTTCATAATTACAGCTAATACTTATTGAGCTCCTATGTGCTATTCATGATGCTAGGTACATAATGTGATCATTTTGCTTCATGTTGATAGTAATTTGATAACAGTGTTACTAGGCTAGATTATTATCCTTATGTTACACATTAAGTGACAGACACCTGTAAAGATGAAATAGTTTGTCCAAGATCACTCAGGTCAGAAGTAGGTGCTGAGGGGATCATTCCCAGGGCTGGCTGGGACCCCCTAAACCCTTTCTGGGAGAAAACTGGAACTAACTCTGCCCTACATACCTGCACTAACCAGCTTTGAGGATGGCAGTGAAGAGCCCTGGGAGGGAACGCACCTCCCATGTGACTCCCACATTGACCATTAAAGTTATTTTATTTTATTTAAATTTTATTGATGTATAGTTGATTTACAATGTTGTGTTAATTTCTGCTATACAGCAAAGTGACTCAGTTATGCATATACATATGCTTTTTCATATTCTTTTCCATTATTGTTTGTCACAGGATATTGAATATAGTTCCCTATGCTATACAGTAGGAACTTGTTTATCCATCCTATATATGTTTGCCTCTGATAATCCCAAACTCTCAATCCTTCCCTCCCCTACCCCCTTCCCCTGGCAGCCACAAGTCTGTTCTCTATGTCTATGAGTCTGTTCTTATTTTGTAGATATGTTGATTTGGGCTGTATTTTAGATTCCACACACAAGTGATATCATATGGTATTTGTCTTTCTCTTTCTGACTTACTTCACTTAGTATGATAGTCTCTAGGTCCATCCATGTTGCTGAAAATGGCATTATTCCGTTCTTCTTGATGGTTGAGTAATATTCCTTTGTATATGTATGTGTGTATATATATATATATATATATAAAACACATCTTCTTTATCCATTCATTTGTTGATGGACATTTAGGCTGTTTCTATGTCTTGGGTATTGTAAATAGTGCTGCTATGAACATAGGAGTACATGTATCTTTTCAAATTACAGTTTTGTCTGGGTATATGCCCAGGAGTGGGATTGCTGGATCATATGGCAACTCCATTTTTAGTTTTTTGAGGATCCTCCATACTGTTTTCTATAGTGACTGCACCAATTTACATTCCCACCAAAGTAGAAGAGGGCCCCTTTTCTCCATACCCTCTCCAGCATTTGTTGTTTGTAGACTTTTTAATGGTGGCCATTCTGACCAGTGTGAGGTGGTACCTCATTGTAGTTTTGATTTACATTTCTCTAATAATTAGTGATGCTGAGCATTTTTAATGTGCCTATTGGCCATCTGTATGTCTTCTTTGGAGAAATGTCTATTTAAGTCTTCTCCCCATTTTTTGATTGGGTGGTTTAGTTTTTCATTGTTGAATTGTATGAGCAGTTTGTATGTTTTGGAAATTAAGTCCTTGTCAGTCACATCATTTGCAAATATTCTCTCCCAATCTGTAGGTTTTCTTTTCATTTTGTTTATGGTTTCCTTCACTGTGCAAAAGCCTACAAGTTTGATTAGGTCCCATTTGTCTATTTTTGCTCTTATTTCTGTTGTCTTGGGAGACTGACCTAAGAAAACATTGGTACAATTTATGTCAGAGAATGTTTTGCTTATATTCTCTTCTAGGAGTAAAAGACCCTTTGTTAAATTCTCCTGAATGTACCTGAATCATTCTTAATGCTTACACACAATTTCCTGAGAATTGAAGAGAGAGAGATCAAATTGGTATGTTGTTACAAAAGCTGTAGTTCCCAGAAAGATCTGCTGGTCTCTCCAGTATTGTAGCTACATGTGTCTATTGAACACTTGAAATTGAAATGTGCTTTAAATGCTTCAAGTGAATAGTTGAAGTTGAGATGTGCTTTAAGTGTAAATAGACACTGAATTTCAAAGACTTAGTATGAAAAGAAAGTAAGATATATCAGCAATATTTTAAAAATCTAATTACATGTTGAAATAAAAACATTTTGGAAATAGTGGCTTAAACAAAATGTATTGATAAAATTAATTTATTTAATGTACTAGATATTTTGGTCACTGCTTTTTACTGTTAAGTTGGTTCATATATGTATTGTCTCTGCATATACTTTTGTATTCTTATGTACATTTTGGTTTGCACCAAAGATCTTACATTTTTAAAGAGCAGAAATTGTCTTCTATTTAATTTTTAATAATTCATCTGCTGGCCTGAAATACTAAAGACAGGCTGGCACATGGCTCTGTGATAAACTGGCTGTGGATGGCGATCACTTCCCTCCTTCCTTGGTGGTGTAATTTCATGATTATATTTGGGCAGTCCTCCCTTTTCTAAACAACCATAGGGAACCAGTCATAACTGCCATTTTCCTTAACAGTGATTTGTTTATATCTGAGCCAATGATGCAGTGCAATCCAAAAAGTTTTCTGAGAGCAAGCCTGGTGAGACGATTTGGGGATATTTTTCAGTATAAAGAGATTAATATGGTGGGGAAAGGTGTAATTAATTCTTCATTGATTGGGTACTTTTCTTGGTTAGGATGCCTGGAGCTGTGACATACACCCTCCTGCATCACAGTGAGGATAGCTAAGTTGACACAGTAAGATTCAAAGGAAGCTGGGTTTCTGATGTCATTAGTTTTATTTTCTTTCTTCTTTATTTATTCATTCATTTATTAGTTATTTTCTTTATTCTTTATGTATCCATACATTGTCATGCATTTCCAAAATAAAGATGAAAATTGAGCAGTTTTAGATGGTGATCAATATTATCTAAAAATGATAGGGCCTGAATTTACTATAAACTGTTATTTAAAAAGTATAAGATTATCTCATTCATAGATTTTCATTAACCCTAATAGTCATATATTTTATAGTTTTATCCTAAACATGCTGCAACTCCTGACGGTGTATAGATTCCTGTTTCTAACATCACCATGCCTTTACATGTTCCATTGTGTATTTTCCTGATAATTATGTATATTCTTATTGTATTTCTCTGTCATTCATTTGGAACATTTTTTCTTTATTATATATATGCTTTATTATATCTATGCTTTTAGTCTACCTAAATATTTATATAAAAATACATATCTGAAGCCTTAAAAATAAATATATTTTCCCTAAACTACAATACAGATTCACATGATTCAGGGTTTGAAGGATTATAGGTGATATTTACTCTAAATTCCTCCTTTTATAGTAAGTACATTGTCACAAAGAAGATTGTAGAGCTGGTAGTAGCAATGTTAGGATAAAAAAAAAATCTCCTGGTATGCCCAGCTTAAATTTTTTTCAAAATAATGAGAAAATCTTGGCTATCCTTCAGTTTTATATTTTCTAGACTATTGCAGATTCTAACATCATGCACCCAAATTTATGGTACCCATGCCCTACACAATCATCAGTCTATCTCCTTCACATAAGTTATCTCCACAACAGTTCTGATTTTGACCAGGACTCCCCTATCTTTCCACATAGGCAGACCTCCTGATGTGCTGAGACTGTGTTCTCAATATTTTATTTATTAGTATAATTCATGAGCCAGGCCCAGGAAAGGTAGGCAGAGATATAGTAATAAAGATGGATACAGAATCCATCTTTGATTGTAATTAATGTGATGAAACTAAAATGAAATAATTTTGACACCCCAAAGAAGTGGGCTGTTGACCTTAGAAAAGCTTGTATTACAGATGGCAACATTATATTGATTTCCTCTGATCATCTTAACTCACCTCTATTTAAGAGCTGAGTTATTTGTTCCATTGATAAGCTTTGATATCTATTCCCCAATCCCTTAATCATTCCCAGCCTGTGATCATACTTTTGCTTTGCATGCAAAGAGTGTTAAGCTTCTTTTGCTTATTTGTTATTAACAAAAATAATATTTTACCTTACAAAGTAAGTTTATAACATGTACAATACACACAGCAAGTAAGCCTGATATAAATATGGTAGTTGAGGAAAAAGGAAGGGGTCTTTTCCATTCCTTTGCTTTAATCAGAATTACTTGCACTAAAGAAAAACAAAGTGGTTCTGAAGAACGTAGGGGCAGGACAGGAATAAAGACGCAGATGTAGAGAATGGACTTGAGGACACGGGGAGGGGGAAGGGTAAGCTGGGATGAAGTGAGAGAGTGGCATGGACATATATACACTACCAAACATAAAATAGATAGCTAGTGGGAAGCAGCCGCATCGCACAGGGAGATCAGCTTGGTGCTTTGTGACCACCTAGAGGGGTGAGATAGGGAAGGTAGGAGGGAGGGAGATGCAAGAGGGAGGAGGTATGGGGATATATGTATATGTATAGCTGATTCACTTTGTTATACAGCAGAAACTAACACACCATTGTAAAGCAATTATACTCTAATAAAGGTGTTAAAAAAAAAAGAATTATTTGCACAGATTACCACATTGGTTTAGGAAGTTAGGCACTTTCCAAAAATCACAACTCTGGAGTCGTTCATCGTAGACAAACCTCAGAAAGACCTTCAGCCTGAAGACATACCATAAAAGCATAAACAGCCTCCTAAGTTGATCTCATTGCCTCCATTCTTGTATAACATCTAGCCTGCTCTTATACTATAAAGTTAAGTTTCTAAAAAATCAAATTTAATCCTGTCTTTTCTTATGTTTAAGATATTTCACCTTTTTCATTCATTTCATAATAAAATTGAAAACCATATCATTAAATCTAAGGGCTTTTATAATCTGAACCTTTTGATAATTCTAGCATCATTTTTCAATAATTCCACTCCCTGAATTCTGTACCTTTGCCAGATTCAGTGGATGTTAGCTGTCTGGCATCCCCTGGCCTCTCACCTTGTGGTGTTTGTGTATGATATTTGTAACAATTCCCCAGTCCTGGCTCCTCATGGTTATGCTCAATTCATTTTTCCTTACTCATGTGACATCAGTTCCTTCACAAATCATTTCCTGAAATGGTATGACCAGAATCGTTCTTTCTTTTATTTCTACCCAAAGTACCGTCTACTACCGAATATACTTTTGTGTTGAGGGGAGAGTTCATAAAATAGCTATTTATTAGTTTTTTGTTATTTTTAGAGAGAGCAATTGACATTTAAACATTTCAAGGATATTCTAATTTCTACTAGCATAATCATCCTGGAAAGAATTATCTGAATGATAGCTTTCAGTTATGCATATGTGAGACATGTAGACTAGACAGGTCAGCCATTAAGTCAGAAATTTTGCACTAGATACTATTTTTGTAAGTCAGTGCCTGTGCCACAAGAGTAGTTAAAAAATTTGCTATCACACTTACATTAGAGCCTCCATTATTCTGGAGAAAGGCTGGAATGCAGAAGCCTGCCCTTGTTTCTCCCTCATTGTCAGAGAATTTTAAGATTACCGGGATGAGGTGGCCCAATCTGCATAAGGGTCAATGAATGCCCTGGGAGAAAAAATTTCAAGACTTCTACCACAACACTTTTGAGATTCAATTTCATTAGAACATGTCTGGTGCATTGATATGATCTGGAGAAATAAGCCAGGATGATAAGTATAGGCCCAGGAGCTTCTAAAGGGGGATTCACCGTAAAAGAGAAAGGAGTCTGGACTGGTATCATAAAAGATTGCTAAGAGCCAACCATTCTGGGGCTATAGGTAAGTATATTGTAAAGAACGTGGTGGAGTGTATCAAAATTTAAAAACTGAGAGAGTTTTATCACCAAAGTAAGACACCTTGGAATCTCAGGTCGATTTGGTTAAAGTGCGAAAGGCACCCAATCGCTCTTATAGGAGCTTTCAAATTAAAATTTCCATATATGAATGCTAGATTAAAAAAATTCAGTGAAGTGAGAACAATCAGAATTGATTCTTTAAATAGGACATATAGAAATAAAGCACTCAAATATAAAGAATTACCTGAGTTTTCAGTCTCTGGTTTGGGTGAAAATTACCGCAGCTGCACCCTTCTTCTTGGACTATGAAGGGGGTGGTCTCAGCTTTGGTTTCAGCAACCTGGTATGGGAAAGCAGCTCGTCTGAACCAGTCCTTGATTTCTTGGCTTTATCCATGTGGAAGAGAGAGGGAGAAAAGAAACGATGTCATTACAATAGGGATCACAGTTGTAATGATATAAAAACTGATTTTTTAAAAAAATTCAGTCCTGTAAATATTGTTTAATAAAGAATTTCAAAATATACTGTATATTTATTTTTCTCTACCACAGTGAGCAGAGATCATCTTTGTCTTATCAGTTGTTACATATCTGGTACCTATACATAGTCTAGATCTGAGCAGACACTGAATAAATATCTGTGAAAACAATGAATGGTATAACATATTTTCTGAATCTAAGATGCCTTAGATTTTTTAAGAGGACTATAATTAAATTATAGCTTTGATGAAAACAAGACCTAAATACTATCACATAAAATACATTTATAAATTATAAAACACATATTCCCTTTAAAAAAATTTTAAAAATAAAAAATATGTCATTGATAATTAAGAAAATATGCTAAGTAATTTGGCTAAAATAAAACTTCCTGGCATGTGGAATACACGGCACAAAAATGCAAATCTGGTAACTTCTGTTTCAGAACCGAAATATGATCCATCACTTATAAGTTTTATAAATGTTTAAAATCCTATTTGCATCATCTCATTTCAATTTATAAACTAGATAAAGAAAAGTGAGACTCAAGGGACTATTTTATGAAGCTTGTACACTTCTTTAGGTGTATATGGAAGTGAAAATATGGTCTCCTTTGGTTGAGTAGTTTCTGAATTCCCCAATTGTTTCATTGAACATATTTGTTATCAAGAGAAATTTAACTTTTTAACTATAAGAAATCATTTAAAAATTATACTCAGAGACCTGAACCAAGAACTTCTACACTAAGCTGGCAATGGGTATTTTCTCTCCTAGTTTGTGGAGCTGAAAGACCCTCTTCTCTGCATCTTGCAAGAATTTCATGCAGAAATTATTAGAGCCCAAGTGCTAGAGCACCTCACAACTCCTACCCATCCCATTATATCATCTGCCTGCCTATGATGTAATTTGCTAAGAAAATATCATTGCCTACCATCGAACAGAAAGACAAGTTAGACAAAGCTCATGCTTATAGGAAGTATAGCAAACTAAATGTTAATAAGAAATGTTGTTTTGATGGAGAAATGTCATCAGCCAGATGGTGGAATATGAGTTTTCTGCTCTCATTCCCTCATAGAGCATTGACTTTGACTACCACCCACTGACAAGTGTACCTTTGTGGGAGTCTGGGAGCTCAGCACACTGATGGGAAAAAAAAAAAAAAATCACAGAACAGACACATTGAAGAGGATAAGAAGAACAGATTCACTTTATCCACATCATCCCTCCTTCCATAGCAGCACAGCTCAGTGTCAAGAGAGACAACCTCAGCCTGTGATTTCTCCCATGGGGGAAAGTGAGAGAGTAGCGATTGAGAACTCAGCTTCCCAGACATGTGGGATGCTGGCCAAGAATCCACTTCTTTCTTTCCTCACCAGCAGTAATGAGGCAAGCCATGAGTAGCATGGCTGTGGATTGTGAGAGACTGGGAGTAACCAGGCTTGGAAAACATCTAAGGGCTGTGGATCCTACTAAACACATCATGGACCCAGTCAGGGAACCTGACCACAAACTGCTTGGGACACTTTGCCTATAGACCCCCCCCAACTAGGCTACAGGAACCCTAAATGCTCTGAGTGTCTCACTCATCATCCCATCTCCCACCCATGGCAGACTTCCATGCACCAGTATGGATAATGAGTGAGTCTTTGTAGTTGGCTCATGAACACATGCAGAAAGCCAGCCCACTCTGTGGGATTGGGAGAAGGCACACAAAATTAAGAATTTAAGGGCATTACCCTAGCAAAACCAAAGGCCTCTGAACCTAACCTGGCCTTGGGGGATTGAGAAAAAGCATACAATTTAAGAATTCTCGCACCAGAGGGAATAAGTGTTTGGGTGGGTGGTGGGGGTGAATCCATAGAAAAGCCCTGAGAGATGGTCAGAAGCTCTAGCTAGCCTGATTGGTGAAGGTAATTTTATTCCCAAAGGGAATCAGTAAGACTGGAAGAGATGACTATTTCTTTAAATGTGAAGACAGCAACATAAGATTTCAAGGAGCATGAACAATTAAGAAAATATGACATCATCAAGAGAACATAACAATTTTCCAGTAACGGATCTCGAAATGGAGATCTACAAATTTCCTGACAAAGAATTCAAAATCATTATTTTAAGGAAGCTCAGCAAGCTACCAAACTGCAAATAAATCAGGAAAACAAAACAAGAACAAAATGAGTAGTTCAGTGAAGAGATAGAAATCATAAAAAGAGCAAAACAAATTCTGGAGTTGAAGAATACAATGAATGAAATGAAAAATACAATGGAGTATATCAACAGCAGATTTGATCAATCAGTAGAAAGAATCTGTGAACACAAATACAAATTATTTAAAATTATAAAATCAGAGGAGAATAAAGAAAAAAGAATGCCCATTCTAACCACTTCTATTCAACATACTACTGGAAGTCAGAGCAATTAGGCAAGAAAAGAAAGAAAAGTCATCCAAATCAGAAAGGAAGAAGTAAAATTGTCTCTCTGCAGATGGCATGATCTTATATATAGAAAAGCTTAAAGAAACCAGCAAAATATGTTGGAACTAATCAATCAATTCAGTAAAGTTGCAGGATACAAATTTAACTTAAAAAAATATGTTGCATTTCTGTACAGTATAAACAAAATTAAGATGCATATACTGTTACTAATGTCACAATTTTTTTGCCATCTTTCTAAAGAATTTTTCAAAACCTAGATATTTCCTGAATTCAATAGTGACCTAGTACAACACATCCATATTCTCTTTCTTTCTCTCTCTGTCTCAGTCACACACACACACTTACAAACACAAGTCTCCATTACTTCTGACATTCAGAATCTACTTAGCAAAAGATAAGTCAGTATAGTTACATCTAATGCCAATGCCACACCTACACCCAACAGAATGAGGATCCATCTCACATAGCATGTATTTATTACATTTACTTTTTTTTTTTTCTGGCCATGTGCCTTACAGCATGTGGGATCTTAGTTCCCCGACTGACCAGGGATTGAACCCATGCCCCCTGCATTGGCAGCGCAGAGTCTTAACCACTGGACCACCAAGGAAGTCCTTAGCATGTATTTATTAAAAGCTGACTGTCATCTCATACCATGCTGGTTGCTCCAGGGAACACAAAGTCAACAGAAGTTATTTGAATAGTCACTCAAATTATTTCAAATGCAGTTAGACAGAGACAGGACATACTGTATTGTCTTTGTATTGTATTACTATTATGCCTGGTGGAAAATGATTAAACCAGCTGTTGATATAGTATAGCCATTGATCTGAACTCTCTCTGTCCCTTGAGGGGCATTAGGAAATATATGAGGTTGCTAGAGGTTGTCATAGTCACAAAGAGTGAGGTATACAGTGGGGGAGAAGCAGAGATTCTATATATCTATCAGAGTATGAGACAGTTCTGTACAGCAAAATATGAAATGATCCAAAATGCCAGTATAGTCCCAGAAATAAATAATACTTATATACATACATATATGTATATATATTTGTGTATATTCAATATAACAATTTTATAGCATTTCTTTCCATGTAGAAATATATATGAATTATATATAAATATATGTATTTTACATATATGTTTTTCCTTCACTATAATGAAAATATCTTGAGAAATTTTATTTCAAGGAAAGAAGTTTTACAGAAGAAATTTTACAGAGTTTATATATTTCAAAGAAAAAGAGACAGCAAAGGCTACACAATGTTACTGCTCTTCTAGGAAAAACAAAAGGAGCCACATTGGGAAAATATTATCTCTATCACAAATTTAAAATTTGTTTTCAGTGACTACCATTCACCTTACACATGCTTACAGAATTCTCTCACCACCCTCCCCTATCGCTGGAATATGCACATTAATGTCTTTTTCTCCAGATAGAAATTTAGGGAAATGCCTTCTTATGAAATTGAGCTTGGGTTTCCAGAATGTGGCTGCTGCCCCCTAGGATACTGTGTGGTGTATGGATTGGTCACTGTTTTTGGTGAAAGAAAGCTAAACTTAACCTGAACACTGAAGTAAAACATATTCTACATATCTTTCTGCTGCAACTAAGCTTATAGATATAGTTCTCTGGTTCAGAGAAATGGCCAGCTATGCAGAAGAAACTATGCCAGCTACCTAAATTAATAAGCCTATGCTTTCATTCATAAATGTAACTGGACAACAAAAAATTAGCAGATATTTAGAAAAATCAGTACAAAAACTTAATTTACCTAGGAAGAATAAACAGACTGTGGAAGAAATTCAGAGAGACTATAACTTCTTAAAAAATTAAAATAAGAAAAGCAAACAAAACATTCTAATCAGTAAAATTAGAGGAATATGAGAAGATAATGTTTCTGCTAAACAAGAACAAAAATTTATGATAAAAGAGCAATTAGAGATCAATAAAATAATTCATAAAAATTAAAAATAAAACTCCCCTATAAGTAAAAAAATTGAGGCTATCTCTCAGAATGAAGAGTTAAACAAAAAGAGGTGCAAAGAATGAGACAAAATCTGAGACATAACATATTCCATATCAGAGGACCAACAAAAGACTAATAGACATTCCAGAATAAGAAAATGGGGGGGAAAAAAAGGCAGAAAGATATAATTGAAGAACGAGTAGAAGATATTTTCCCAAAGTTGAAACATGTCATGAGTCTATTTTCAACTCTGGTTTTTGATAGAAAGAAATAACTTTCAGGTAAACTACAGTGAAAAAAAAGAACTAAAGAAAGAGAATCTAAGAAATCTGAGGAATCTAGAAAGATTCCAGAGGATCCAAGAAAATACCAATCTTACATTATACTAAAATGGAAATAAATGTCAGGCCTAAGAAGATGTTAGAAAAGTCTGTGAAATTTATAATCAAAAACTGATCAAAAACTGAAAGTTCTTAATGATATGGTAACTATGGTATATGTTTTATCTGCCAAAATGAAAATGAAATTTAATTGGATTAACCAGAAAAAAACACACCCAGAAAAGTAATACATTATTTGAATATGAAGTAAATTAAGACATGAAATAATTTTTACATTTTATGTAAATGTGGCTTATGGCTTTCATTCTCTGATAGATACCTGTTATATAGTGAGCACTTGATAAATATCTGTTAAAGCACTTAATTAATTAGTTGAATATATGTAAAGAAATTTCATTTGATGCTGGTGCAAATAATTAATATATGGTTCAAGTATATATATTGTTGAAGAGGCTTTTTGCTACTCTGTGGATGGAATTGCTGGTTTAGCAGTGAATCATATTTGCATTGTCAAAGAATTATAAATAATGTATATTCTCGGGCTTCCAATTTTTACACAATGATCTATAGGCAAGACATAGAACATTGTATTAGAATTATAGAGTTGATTGTAAATGTTTTAAATTTACTGCTAATGTAAATGTGAAAGAATGGAGATTTAAAATTCTATTAGTAAAACTAAAGCTGCCTCTTACCCTAACTGTGTAAGCTTATGGTATACCAGACTGATGCTCAGCAGGAGAGAGAAGCATAAAGGAGGAGGAATGCAAAGAGACACTAGTTTCCTCTTCTCGTATACTGGAGTGTCAAGCAATGTAATACGTAGTTGATAGGCCATGATATATAGGTATGCACATATTATAAAAAACCTATACAATCTTTTTTTGGTGTTTGTGTGTGTGTGTGTGTGTGTGTGTGTGTGTGTTTCCCGTGGTAACAAATTACCACAAACTTAGTGGCTTAAAATAACACAAGTTTATTCATTTGCAGTTCTGTAGGTCAGAGTCTGGTGTGAGTCCCATAGGGTTAAAATCAAGGTTGGCAGCAGGGTTATATTGCTTTCTGGAAACTCTGGGGAAAGTACTGACCTTCTTGTTTATTCAGATTGTTGGCAGACCTAAGTTTCTTACCGCTGGAAATGACCAAGGTCACTGTTTCCTTGGTATGTGCAGGCAGTCCGCAATTTACAAGCTGTTGCATTCCTTGGCTTGTGGTTTCATTCCTCCATTTTCAAATCCAGCAATGGTGGGTTGAGTTCCACTCACATTTCAAAAATCTTCTGCCTCTTTTTTTTTTTTTTTTTGCAGTACACGGGCCTCCCACTGTTGTGGCCTCTCCCGTTGCGGAGCGCAGGCTCAGTGGCCATGGCTCACGGGCCCAGCCACTCTGCGGCATGTGGGATCTTCCCAGACTGGGGCACAAACCCGTGTCCCCTGCATCGCCAGGCGGACTCTCAACCACTGCGCCACCAGGGAAGCCCTTCTGCCTCTTTTTTAGTCTCATCTCTCTGGCTGAAGCTTTCTTCTACTTTTAAAAGTCGTAATCACATTTAATCTACCTAGATTATCCAGGATAACTTTCTGATTTTATGGCCCATAAACTTAATTCTATCTGCAAAATTCTCTTTGTCATGTAACTTAACATACACAGACATAACACCAGGGTTAGTGTGAGGATATCTCCGGGGGTCTTACAGGAGATTTCAGTTCAGAAAAGTGCAGAATAATTAAGCAGATGCTGTGAATAATTGATTTTTTTCATTAGGAAGTAGGCAGAGGTATCTACCTACTTTGAGGAAGCATTCATCATGATTCTAGCATGTAGTTCCTAGCATTCTATGCAAATACCCAACCACGGTACCCAGATATGTTTGGCTAGACTAGTACAGTATCTGTTTTGAGCATAGTTCCTTCATGTTCTCTGAATTGAGCCATCCACTGCTATAGTAATGCTTCATAACAGTCAACTCCCAAATTCTCATTTACTGTTCTCTCATGTTTTTTTGGGTCTTCTGGGGTAGATCTGCTTTAGGCTAGGCCATCAATTTTAAGTCCTGAATCTCCTCTGCATATTTCTCATTTGAAAACTCAGGGTCAAGGAACAACAACTAATTGGGTATGTTCTTTTCATAATGACTAGTAGAATACCACAAGGCTGGCAGAGCATGTGTGTGTTGGTTTGTTTTGGGTTTTGTTTATTTTCATTGCTATGTTTGTTTTTAACTAAAAACCTTGAATGATACAGAGGATACAGCATTACGTTGGCTGAATTTTCATTGAATGATTTTGGAACAAACTATAAATGCTTCTTATTGGTTATTTCACTTGAGAAAAAGTAATCCATGGGTGATACTGCTGAGTCAGACACTATTTGAAGAAGAGGCAGCCTAAAGATATATATATATATTTTTAATTTAATTTAATTTAATTATTTTTATATAGCAGGTTCTTATTAGTTATCTATTTTATACATATTAGTGTATATATGTCATATTTTAAGTATGATCTTAGAACCCCTTTTCTCAGAATAACGTAGTTATTTTTATTATTTTTAATTAATTTTTATTGGAGTATAGTTGATTTACAATGTTGCATTAGTTTCTGCTGTACAGCAAAGTTATTCCATTATACATATACATATATCCACGCTTTTTTAGATTCTATTCCCATATAGGTCATTACAGAGTATTGAGTAGACTTCCCTGTGCTACACAGTAGGTTCTTATTAGTTATCTATTTTATATATAGTAGTGTGTATATGTCAGTCCCAATCTCCCAATTTATTCCTCTCCCCCTTCCCCCTTGGTAACCATAAGTTTGTTTTCTACATCTGTGACTCTATTTCTGTTTTATAAATAGGTTTATTTGTACCATTTTTAGTAGTTATTTTTTTTAAATCAACAGAAAACTTTTTTGCCCTATTGGAGATCTACTTAAGAATATATGGGGCTTCCCTGGTGGTGCAGTGGTTGAGAGTCCGCCTGCCGATGCAGGGGACACGGGTTCGTGCCCCGGTCCGGGAAGATCCCACATGCCGCGGAGCGGCTGGGCCTGTGAGCCATGGCCTCTGAGTCTGCGCGTCCGGAGCCTGTGCTCTGCAACGGAAGAGACCACAACAGTGAGAGGCCCGCGTACCACAAAAAAAAAAAAAAAAAAAAAAAAAAAAAGAGTATATGGTTGCTATGCCTGAGAATCTGATTTCAAATTAATTTCTCAATGGCAATTTCCATGCACCTTTTAAAACACCTTATTACTCTTGAACTAATATGCATTTAGTTAAGTTACATCATTGCTTTCTCTTAATGAAAGCAATTGATTCCTAATCTTCTAACAAAAACTTTGTTAAAGCATACTATCTTTCATTCTTTAGTCATAGTAAATTATTGTTTTAGGTCATTGTAAAGTATTTATCATGTATTCATGTATTTGATCTCATTTTCTCTACTCACAACACTCCTCTCTATTAGGCAGAAGAAAGAGTAGTGGATCTAAATTTTTCTACTCTAAATCTCAACCTATAATGCTCAGATGCTTTAGAAAATATTGTAAATTCCTAAGATTTCCTTCAAAACAGAGTGCTTAAATTTAAAATTATCTAACAATTTTTGCTTTGAAAATTGTTTTTATCATAAATTTAAAATATTTAATCTATTTTAGGTTGTAGAATGTAATATGTAATGGAGAGATGATTGCCTCTTTTTAAAGAAATATCTTTAAAATTACTTAGATTGTGTAGTGGTTAGATGCAAGACAAACATTGGCTCAAATCCCAGCTACTTCACTCACTGGCTGTATGATTAAAAGGATTTACTTAATTCTTAACATTTATCCTTTTTCATCAAAGGAGGTTAAAATAACCATAATATTATAAGAATTACTTTAGAACAGTCATGTAAGCTTTTAGCATATATTCCAACCCCTCAGCTATTTATTATTCCTGTAGCTCTGGCATTTTTTTTTTCCTGTTAATGGAGTAGCATGCCATTTAGCCTGACATGAATATTGAAATAAAAAAAAAAGTTAAAATCTGAGTTCAGTTCCACACTTCCATCTAGATTTTAAAGGTGGTGTAGTATATTGCTTAATACTGTGGATCCCAGAGTCAGGGTTTCTTGTTTAATTTTTTACTTTTTCACTCAGAAGATGACTGACTTGAAGAAGTCACTTAATCTCTCTATTCCTCAGTTTCTGCATCTGTAAAATTAAAGGGGTAAATTAATATAACATAAATTAATTTGTAAGGTTATGAATCTTTAAGACATAAATCTATGTAAAATGCTTAGGAACATGTCTTTGTTAGGGGGGTCACTCATGTAAAGTTGGTTCTTATTATACAAATTTTTGTACAAAAGGGAAGTATTTTACTTTTGTGTGATGTCAACATTTGACATTAGGTATAATATTGTAGTCTTGCCCAGCAGGGATGGGAGATATGAGAAAGAAAATTGGAGAAGTGCTACCGAAAAAATCCTTATTAAGTTTTCTTTGGACATAAATGGCTTTATGTCACTGTCAAATATATTTTGAGTATACAGTTATGTTTATGATTCATGAACCATATGAGACCAATGACAATATTATTGCTATAATTTTACTTTGCATTTTCATAGCCCTTTAAAATTTAGAAATCTTATTCACGTACAAAATTGTGTTTAATATTCACAAGCATAATGTGTGAGATGGGTTTACTAAAATACGTTTACTGATAAGAAAACTAAAGTTCAGAAACATTAAATAATTTGATAAAGTTTAAACAAACAGTAAGTGGAAGAGCTTAAATTTAAGCCCTGGTCTTCTGACACTCATAATAGCGAGTTTTTCTTTGGAATCTAAAAGAAAATATTTTATTTAGGGATAGATGTTATCTCACTTTTTATGACAGGAGTAGAATCTCACCATACTAACTTTATGTAAGCTAAAAAATCTCAAAAAACATCCAAAAAAAACCCTGATAATTCTCAACAATGTCCTAAAATGAGGCCATACAGTCTCCAGAAAAATTAAGCCATTTTCTTTGTGACTTCTTTTTTTTGTTTTTTGTTTTCTCCTTGAGATGAAAAATATTTATACTTATAGCCAGAAAAATTTACTTGTACTATAAAATCATAGGCCATGTGACCCATTTGGCTCTGCTAGGAAATCTCACATTCATGTAAGCCACTTATTTTACAGATGTACAAAGCAAGCTTTATTTCCTTGGGTCATGGATGAGAAATCTAGCCTGTTGCTTTTAAGGGAAATATACAGCAGATCTAGAGATATCAATGAATATTCCATGTTAAGATAAGAAATATAATATTTAAAATAACTGAAAAACAAAGCTACTAAGCACATGTACTGTTGGTTTCCCATGTAAAATAAAACTTCTCCCTGAAGTAATTGTGTGTGTGTATCTTCTCTGGATACCTATAATTTTTTTCTTTCTCCAGAGGAGGTCAAACTACAGCCAGCATATTGTGAAATTAATCAAGCATCTCATTTATTGTGTCTGATTGAATTTTTTTTTGGTCTGATTGAATTTTAATGGAGCTGATAATCTAGTTTGACAACTTGCTGAATTATTGTCAGATATATTAAACAATCTCTTCTCATTATGTATGACAGTTAGTTAAGTGCTGTAAATTATGGGGCTCTGTAGGAGTTGGGTGTGTTATAAAGCCAAGTAACGTGCACTTCTGGAGAGGGAGGAACTGTTCTTAAGTGACCTCTGATAATAATTCCCAAAGAGCATTCACAGGCAATTCTACACAGCCTCTTTTATTCTAGTCAGAACAACAGCTGCTTACTTGAACAAGAAACAAAGAGATAGATAGATAGCTGCTTACTTGAACAAGAAACAAAAAGATAGATAGATAGAACTCTTTTCTAATATTACTTGAATTTTATCCAAACTTGAAGACCCAGTTTCTAGCAACCTTGTTCAACTACTTCAGCCCAAAATTCAAAAATATAATAAATATTTGTTGATTAATGACCTGGTAAATTGTGGTATTTAATAAATGAGAGTTATTAATATATTTTTTATTATTAAAGGGAAGAATCAACTGATTAAGTTTTAAGTTAAAGAAGTTAATATTTTAATTTAATGACATTAATATATTATAAACTGGTAATTATATTGGTAAATTTTACATATAATAAAATTATATATAAATGTAATTGTGTATAATTTTATAACTACAAATATTATATAATATGCTTGTTATATAGTATAAGTATTAAATATTTATGAAATGTATTTATATATAATTATATAGAAATATAAAATTATAAATGTTATATATTGGTAAATTTTATATATGTATATAAAATAATTATAGTTTGTAATGTGTGACAGTAAATTAACAAGTACTCATTAGAGGTCAGTTAGGGCAAAAATGATGTAACATTATCTCGAATAATATCACTACCTAGAAATAACTGCTAGTTTTGTATATTTCAGTCCTTCTATAACAACTGTCTTATATGAATGAGATCATGCTTTTTACATTTTTTTCCTTTTTTTAACTTTTTAAAATTTTTTTTAATTTTTCTTCTTTTATATTTGCATATACCATTTTATCTCACTTTTTTTGACTTAACATTACATTGTAGATATATTCCCATGTCACTAAAAATTACTCATTAATAATTTAAGTGTTTTAAGATTAAATAATGATGACTTTCAGTTTCATATCTGGCATGTAAAGAACTTGAAAGTTGCCACTCCCATTCTTATTACAAGAAAAAGCAGGTCAAACTGAAAATTAATGACTTTTCTTTGATCTAACAGAAAATTAAGTTTCAGGGCAAATTGCTTTCCTGAAATCTGGAAAGACAAGTTCATCCAGAGAGACATAGCCAGGTCGGCTTACCTGGAGCAGGAGTCTCTGGAGCCATAAACTGATAGGAACACTTAAGTGGTAATATTGACGAACAGCTAGAGACTCAAGGTGTACTAGTGTGCAAGTAAAGAGCTATTGGTGACCCTCATTTTTCTGAGCTTAATATCAAGTGACCATGCTTGGTTCTCAAGATAAAGATCTCCCAAATGACCTCTTTGGGACAGGGGGAGGGGAAGGGTAATTGTGAAACAGACCTAGATATTTCTCCAGTACATAGGCCTATGTTCATGGAAAGACTGCTGGAGCACTGTCTCATTTGAGGGAAGGGCATTCTTCCAACCTCATTCCCCTCTAGCTTCCTGTCTCACCTGAGTGAGGGAAAAACTCCATATTCAATTTTGGTCAGGTCTTCAAGGAATTAGAGAATGCCACAGCAGGGAAAAGTAGAGGATGGGGGCGGAGGGGAGTTATATCCCTGGATAAACACTTGTGATTGCCAAAGCTCCAAGACACATACCCACTAAAACTCTGAGATTTAATGGGTAGATTATAGTGTGTAATATAGCAGGCTCAAGTATTAAAAATGTCAATTCAGCCAATAGAGCTACAAGACATAAACTCTCTCTGAGAAAGATTACTTAGGGAAACCCAAAGTCAAAAGGGGAAATAAAAGAAGGCCACCAAAGGAAATTGAAGACTCTGTCACATATAGCTATAGCAAGTATTACACATAGCCGAACTCCTAGCCACATTAACTTAAATCTTCACACTAAAAGCTTTTTTAATCTCAGTTCCTATCACCCAATACAGTGTGTTTACTTCTCAACAAAATTTATGCCATGCCAAAAGGCAAGAGAAAACACAATGTGAAGAGACAAAATTAAACATCAGACCCTGAATCAGATATTATGTTAGAATTATCATACAGGGAATTTAAAGTAACCATGCTTAATATGTTAAGGCATCTGTCTGATGGAAAAAGTGTACAATATGTATGGACAGATAGGTAATTTAAGGAGACAGAGAGAAACTATAAGAAAGAATCACAAGGAAATATTAGAAATCAAAATGAGAGATTAGGAAATAAAAATGTTTTGATGGGCTTATCTGTACACATGAGAAGACTGGGAAAAAATCACTAAGCTTGAAAATAAGTCAATAGAAACTTCCTAAACTGAAATAGACAGAAGGAATTAAAAACAAATAAACAAACAAACACAACATCTAAGAGCTATGAGACAATTTTAAAGGTATGACATATGCATGATTGGAAAATCAGATTGAGAAGGTAGAGAAAATATTAAAAGGTGTGTATGGAATATTTGTAATAATAACAGAGAATCTTACAAAATTTATCACAGACACCAAGCCACCTCAGAGAACATAAAAAGGATACTTTCAATGAAACAAAATAAATAAACAGAAAACCCTGGGCATATCATATCAAACTGCAAGAAACCAAAGACAAAGAAAAAATCTTAAAAGAAACCGGAGGAAAAACCGGTTTTCTTATAGTCAAATAAGGCAAGAATACTAGTGGACTTCTTGTCAGAAACCATGAAAGCAGAGAACAGACTGAAATACTTAATATGTTGAAAGAAAACAAAAAGAACAAACTTAGAATTGTATATACAACAAATCATCCTTCAAATGTAAATGAGAAATAAAGACTTTCTCATTGAAAAATGGAAACAAAACTGAAGGACCTTGTGACTAGCAGAAGAAACATAAAAATAAGTTCTTTGGAAGGAAGGAAACAAGCTTGGATCTATATAAAGAAAAGTAGGATGTCAGAAATGGGAAAAAATGAGGGTAAGTTAAATATTTTTCTTACTCTTAATTGATGTAAAAATAATACTGTGCAAAGAGATAACAGTAAAAATGCATTGGTTGATGATAACATATGTATAAGTTAAATGAACATGACAAAGGATGAAAGTGCAGAATTGGAAATTATGATAAAGATCCCTGCACTACATGTGATGTGGTATACTGCTATTTGAAGATATACAATCTCTCTCCCTCTCCCTCTCCCCCTCTCTCCCTCTCTCTCTCTCTCTCTCATATATATATATATATATATATGTTAAAAAATAACAAAAACCTAGGGCAATGACTAAGAAAATGACTTTAAAAAGTCTGAAGAGAAATTTAAAATATTCTGAACTAAATGAAAATAAAACTACAATATTATAACTTGTGAGATGCAGTTAGTGCAATGCTTTAGAGGGAAATTTTATAACACTAGGTAATACATGTATTAGGAAAGGAGAAAGACATAAAATCAATACCTAAGCCTTCTCCTCAGGAAATGAGAGATACACAAGCTTAAATCAAGCAGAAAAAAAGAAAGAAAAATCTGAGCAGAAATCAGTGGAATTGAGAAAAAGGAAAACAATTGAGAAAAATGATAAAATCAAATGCTTGTTCTTTTGAAAAGATCAGTAAAACTGACAAACCTTTAGAAAACCAAAAAATAAACAAAGATGAATATTACCAATCTCAGAAATGAAAGAGGACCCATCACTACTGATGCCATGGATATTAAAAGAATACTTAGAACTACTTTCTGATAATAAATTGAATAGCTTATGTGAAATGGGCCACTTCTTTGTAGGACACAAACTATCAAAACTCATACAAGGAAAAACGGATAATATAAATAACCATATATATATTTAAGAAATTAAATCGGGAATTAATAACCTTCCAAAAGAAAACATCAGACCCAGATAGTTTCATTGGTGAATTCTACCAGAATTTTAAGTGATAAATTCTACTAATCCTTCCAAAATTCTTCCAGAAAATGGAAGCAGAGGGCGCACCACTAAACTTATTCTATGAGGTCAGCATTGCTCTAATACCAAAATCATATAAAGACAAGAAAGGAAAACTACAAATCATTATCTCTACTGAACATTGATGCAAAAAATCTTCAACAAAATATTAGCCAAATCCAAAAATATTTTAAAAGAATTATACACTATAACCAAGTGAGAATTTTTGCATATATACAAGGCTGTTTCAACACTGAAATACCAATTGATGAAATTTACTGCATCAACAGGCTAAAGGAAAAAAAATATAATCAAATAAATTGACACCAAAAACTTAAAAAAGAAACAAACATTTGACATAATCCTAAACTCATTCATGACAAAAACTCAAACTAGGAATAGAGAGGAACTTCCTCAACTTGACAAAGAAAATCTACAAAACACATAGCTAACATCTTACTTAATGATGAGAAATTAAACATGTTCTCCTTCCAATTGGGAGCAAAAAATGTATGTGCTTTTTATTGCTTCTATTCAAAAACATACCAGAAACTACCAAGATTTCTTTCAATATATGAATGAATAAACAAACTGAAGTACATCCATACAATGGAATACTATTTGGCAATGGAAGGGAATGAGTTATCAAGACGTGGAAAGACATGGAGAAAACCAAAACATATATTGCTAAGTGAAAGAAGCCAGTTCTAAAAGAGCACACAATATATGATTTCATTGATTTGACAACCTGGAAAAGTCAAAATTATAGAGATAGTAAATACAACAGTGGTTGCTAGGTTCAAGGAGAGAAGGAAAGGGTGGGCATTGAATAGGTAAAACACACAGGAATTTTTAGGGTGGTAAAACTATTCTGAATAACACTGTAATGACTCCATGTATTGGTCAAAAACCATAGAACTTTACAGCACAAAGACTGACCTTCAATGTAGGCAAATTTTTAAAATTATTTAAGAAGTCAGGGCATCCTAGGATGGAATGCAGAAAAGATCAGAAGAATTAATTTTAATGCAGCAAAAGGAATGGTAGTCAGAACTGTACTCTCATTGATAACATTGTATCCCATGGAAATATAGGATAACAAATTTGAAACACACACATACACTCACATATAGGCACACATATGCACACTATCATTGAACACTATTAATTGGTGGATGGTGGGGGTCAGGTTTCTCACTTTTGGAATAGAAATTTACAGATAAAAAAAGAATAGACTAGCATGATTTATGTGGTAATGGATTAGAGTTTGAAACATCAATATGAACTCATTTTCATTTAATATAAATACAGATGTATGGAATTATTTATAAATTTATATATATGCATGAGTTAGTATATACACTTACATTTCCTTGCTCTCTCAGCTGAGAGAGCCTACGAGCAAAGACAACCCAGTATAGCAACAAGCACACCTAGCACAAAGAGTTTGCTTTCTAATAACATTCTCCAGCAAAAATAACCAGAACACCTTGGAAAACTAGCTGCTTTTAGTACTGGGACAGGAAATACCCAAGATGAGCCTGGAGCATCTTGTTGTACCAAAAAACAAGGAAGTGCTCAAAAATACCCTACAATTATTATAGTATGTCAGATGGACACAAGAATAAACCTAAAGAGCTCCCAACAGCCAAAGCTGGAAAAATTTGAAAAAAAATAAAGCAGTACTTTATTGAATTATAAATGAATTATGAATTATAACACAAAATATATAAAACTCCATTAATACATAACTAATATATAAAAATAATTGAATAATTTAATAAATGGGAGAGAATAGACAAAATTCCATATAGAAAAATTCCAAATAACTTATATAAATACTTCACTATCAAGAAGGTGGAGCATAACTTCCAACTCATTAAATATGGGTTGCATATAGTGACTTCCAAAAAGTACAATATGAAAAAAGGAGAAAAAAATCAGATTAATTTTACAGTGGAGAGACCTGAAAGACACTAACTCAACAATGATCAAGGTTAAACTCAACAATGTTAATAATATATACCCTTGATGTGGTATGATGAGAATGGCACTTCACCTCTGTGATCTTCCTCCCAAAATACTATATAACTCCATTCTAATCATGATAAAGATATCAGAAAAATCCTCATTGAAGGACATTCTACAAAATACCTGGTAAATACTCCTCAAACTGTTAATATCAACAAAACCAAGAAAAAATTGAAACCTGTTACATCTAAGGGGAGTCTAAGGGGACATGATGACTAAATATAATGTGCTTTCCTCTATGGGATCCTGGCACAGAAGATCACTCTGTTAAAACAAAACAAAACAAAACAAAACAAAAAAACCTCTGAATAAAGTATGAACTTGAGTTAATAATAAAGTTTCAATACTATTTCATTAATTGTGATTAATTTGCCATACTAATGTGAGATATAAATAACAGAGGTTACTGGGTTTATAGGGTGTATTAAACCTCTGTGATATCTTTACCACTATTTTATGAATCTACACTGTTCTAAAATAAAATCTTATTAAAATGTAATATATTCATGGTACTTCCCTGGCAGTCCAGTGGTTAAGACTTCACTTTCCAGTGCAGGGGGTGCGGGTTCGATCTCTGGTCGGGGAATTAAGATCCCACATGGCTCACAGCCAAGAAACCAAAACAGAAAACAAAGGCAATATTGCAACAAATTCAATAAAGACTTTAAAATATATGTATATAATATATTCAAATTAGTTACATATATATTATTATTAGCAGATACATATTAGGCTGTCTTCAATGCCTTTCTGTTTTTTTTGTCTTTTGGTTTTATTTTGCTATGTTGAAAATTATTATCTATATGTGGGTCTGCCTGAGTATTTCAGACTTACATTTCTTTTTGAGAGCCAACATTACTTTCACTAATATTTTAAATAGAATTTTAAAATATGTGATAAGGTAGCTATTAGCATATTCCAGAAACACAATCTTTTTTTTTAAATGGGTCAAAAGTTATATAAAGAGAAAGATGACTATAGTATGATGTTGACTTATCTACAGAGTAAGTATAAATGTGGTATACATTCTTCAAAGCAACATTTGTCTTATTCTTCAATACTAAGAAACATTTGAGAGAAGCTCAGTAACAAATTGTCCATGCAGCCTGGGAGATGATACAGGAACTAAAGTTCTACATAAGCCTGAAGTTTAAATTTTACATAGGTACGATTATTCCATTGACTGTGTGTGTGTGTGTGTGTGTGTGTGTGTGTGTGTGTGTTTGAAGAATATTTTTTCCATTTCTTATTCTTTCTCTTCCACTTTTTCTTTCAACTTGTGTAAATGGAATAAAAAGTACAAAATTGTGCACACCCTCAAATATGTATGGTTTAGCAGGAACTGTCAGAGAAAGAAGTTTTTAGGTTCATTCCAGGATGAAAATAATGGAAATGCCAAAAGGAAAAAAAAAGCATGTTGAGATTCCATGTAAAAATTACATTTTGATGGCTCTGATTGTGTGCCTTCATGGAAATAATAAAACCCTATGATTTCAAAACACATTTAGATAGCACTTCTTTTTTCGACAATCCTCCATAATTCTTGAGAAGTATGTTATCATTTGTGTGTGTGTGTGTGTGTGTGTGTGTGTGTGTGTGTGTGTGTGTGTGAAGATGGAGGGAGATTTCGTAAAACAATAAAAATTTACATAAATTATCATTTGTAGAGGAAGGGAGAAGGGAGATTTCTTAAAACAGTAAAAATATACATACCAGAAATGTATAAGGCAGGAAGAAAAGTGGAACCTAACTCTCAGTGTTGGTAGTGAATATTTCTGCACTATTCTCCATGCATTATATATAAATCATAGCTCAGATTACATTGTTTGTATAGATTGCTTTGTACAGTATTTTGCAGAAAACAACCCATGCAATGCTATTGTTATATACCTTGCTTTATTTTGATTTTACCTTATAAGATGGTGTTTGCCATGGTGAATTTTATGTTATAATGAAAGCTTTTATCCTATCTACTGGTATTTGAAATTTTATCTCTTCTTGCTTTCAAAGCACTTTTAGCTACAACTATTCACATTTGTTTATTGGTCACATATGTTTGTTTATTTTTTATTAACATTTAATTTCTCTTTGCCATACATTAATTCTTAACTTTGAATGTTATTAAATGTGTTCTTCCATGGTTCCCATTCCTTGATTTTTATCTTTTTGTATTGTTTGATTTGGGTATGTTATTTTAAGTTTCTGTGTTTTGATGATGTATTTTTCAATCCAATTTTGAGTATTTTTTCCTCCTATAAACTGAGAAATTCTACCTATTCACATTTACTATGCTCACTGATTTATTTAGTTACTTGTCTGCTATTTCTTTCAACATATAATTCTTTCTACCTTCTTCAAGATTAATTGGATTTTTAAAAAATTTTCTTTATACCCTTTTCCCTTGTAGTGTGGAAGTTCTACCTCTGTTAATGGGCTGAACTGTGTTCCCTGACCCCCAAATTCAGATATTGAAGCCCTAACCCCTATTACCTCAAAATGTGACTGCATTTGGAGACAGAGCTTTTAAAGAAGTGATTAGGTAAAAATGAGGCCCTTGGGGTGAGCCCTAATCCAATCTGACTGGTAATCTTATAAGAAAAGGAAATTCAGATTCAGGAGAGACACCTGTGCATTCACACAGAGGAAAGACCATGTGAGGACACAATGTGAAGGTGGCCATCTGCAAGCCAAGGAGAGGCCTCAAATGACACCAAACTTGCCAACACCTTGATGTTAGACTTCTGGCCTCCAGCATGTGTGAGAAAATGCATTTCTGTTGTTTAAGCTACCAAGTCTGTGGTATTTTGTTCTGGCAGCCCTAGCAAATTATTATAACCTCTATTAAGAGTCATTCTTAAAGCTCTTAAATATTTAACCTCCATATTTTAGCCTAAATTAATTTTTCAATATTAATAATTAAATGCTATCAGTAATGCTTTTCCATAGCAACAATGGTTTCAGCATGCTTTTACTTAGGCCTTTTCCCTTCCCCCAGTCTGATGGAGTTGTAAATCCAGATATTATGTTTTTTTTTTTTAATAAATGCTTCTGTTTTTATAATGTTTTCTTATTATTTGCATTAAATTTCACATCTGCATTGTCAACTATTATTGAGATTCAAATATATTTTTAAAACCTTATTCCTAAAATATCTTTCATTTCTCACATTCCTATATTTAATATATGTTTCCTTTGGCTAAAGTACTTTCTCTATTCATGGCAATATTAATTTTTAAGAAAAATATATGTGGCTGGTATAATTTATTTCAGTCTTTGTCACAAAATTGCTTTTTCAGTCTTCCACATAAGAGTATTTTGCTTAGATCCAGTTTTTTAAGTTAGCAATCTTATCCTTTACAATTATGTAAATTCTGATAAATTCTAAAGGTTAGAAAGCCAAAAGGAAAAGGAAATCTGGTCTTAACTGATAATATTAAAAAAAAAGAAAAAGCAGTGCTTTGTGATTACTGTCTCTATACCAAATACTAGAAAATTTCTTGTTAACTTGAAGTAAAAAAGAGGATTTTAATATTATGACCATCTTTTCACTGCTATTTTTTGTAAACTATTTGCCCTCTGACATGTATACTCACATGAAGTGTTTTTTTTTTCTTCATCATATTGTCATTCCTTTGTGTACCACAGAAATCCTTTCCTCAGTAAATTAATAAGAAGGAAGTATATTTCATCAAATTAAATCTGACAAGAGTGATAACATGCTGCTTCTTTAAATTATGGTTACTAGATGCAAGCATGCTGATTGCATGATAATTGCAAAATGTAGAACACTAAATATTAAACAATTTAAATTGTTGACTGTAATAAAGTTAATGTAATCATAGTAGTCACTTAAAGGAGGCCCTTTTACATTTAAATAGCTATAAGCTAAAAAATAGTTCTTCATAGATTTTAGAATATAGATATGTGTTCATTTATATAATATTTTATAAATATTTCTTTATGCAAATAAGCACTTCTTTATTACTGAATTATTTCTTTAAAATTTCCAAATCTGTGCAGGTTATAGGGAAAAAATGAGGTACTTCTTTCCTTGGAATAAATTATCTAATGTTCTGAATAAATAAACATTAGACTTTAACTTGCCCACCTACCACCACACACATGCTTGTGTACACGTGCACACGCACACGCACACACACACACACACACACACACATACACACATACCCTTTAAGCACTCAGAACATCTGTTTCACTAAAATTTTAAGTCTTACTTAAACCAGTGATGAAAAAATGGCTATATTGAGGCAAAATGAATCATACTGAGAGATGTGTATAAGCTTTCCATAAATGTTAGTGGCAGAGAATCCCATTTGGCTTCTGGACCAACTGACATTGTTAATGAGGCACAGCTAAACCATCAAATGCGCAGGTTGGGATTATTCTATCTAAATGCACATACTAATAAATGAGTGTCTTTATAAATGTGTTCTCAACCGTGCAACTAGTGTCAGAAACATCAAATTACATTTCTTTTACGAGAGTCCTTATGCTCTGGAGTTGGAACTTAATAAACCCTACACACCTCACCTTATGTAACTGGACTATTACCATAACACTGATCAGATCCACTCAGAATTAGGCACAAATTAAATTTGTTCTTTGCTCTTTCACAATAAGTATTTAAATGACAAAAGGCAATTGTCAGAAAGTGTTGAAAATTCAATCAAGAAATTTATATTGGGCTTCCCTGGTGTCGCAGTGGTTGAGAGTCCGCCTGCTGATGCAGGGGACACAGGTTCGCGCCCCGGTCCGGGAGGATCCCGCATGCCGCGGAGCGGCTGGGCCCGTGAGCCATGGCTGCTGGGCCTGCGAGTCCGGAGCCTGTGCTCCGCAACGGGAGAGGCCACAACAGTGAGAGGCCCGCGTACCGTGAAAAAAAAGAAAAGAAAAAAGAAATTTATATTGAGATTTTATATGCTTCGGTAAAAGTAGTAGACACTTATGGATTTTGTTCTAAATTATTATATTAATACAAGTGAGCAGAATTATCTGACAAACATTCTCTTTTTCACAAATTTTGAATATAAGTAGTTGTTCTAATCTTCAATTTTGAGCATTTTGAACTCTGGCAGCAGAATTCTGGTGTAGAGAAGTAAGCTAGACAGGGAGTATCACTGAAAATCTTCATGAAAGAATGATCCAAATATTAAAACATCCTAAGGTAATCTTCAAAATCAAATCTAATAACTTATGGGAATGAATCATAACTTGAGAAACCCCTAATAACTGACTTTATGGTTTTCTAGTCAACTGCAGTGATCCCACTGATTCTATTCTATACACTTATTCTACACAGAGAAAGTATTGGATTGGCCGAAAAGTTTGTTCACTTTTAAGTAAAAATAAAACATGCATTTTTCATTTTCCCGAAGAACTTCACTGAACAACGTATTCACTAACTGAAAGAACTTTTGGCCAACCCAGTATCTAGCTCACTTAAGTTTGCAAAATCCATTGCCAATGGATTCATTAGAGCCTCAGAAGAATATTGAAACCCTGTTAAAGTTATGATATTAGGTATTTTCAATACCTCACTAGTATCCTGTGGTATGATCAAGATATTAGACGTATCTGAAACACAATACTTATTATATTTTTGACTTATAAGTAAAACATATTGTGTGTATATATTTCTCCTAGGAGAAAAATGAAGCAAGTTGATTTTGAATAAATTTTTATTTGAAATATATATTATTATATAATCAATTATACTGTATAATAAAGATAATACAAATAAAATGGAAAAATGTTAAGTCTACAAATTATAGATCACCACAATTTTCTGTATATAGGCAAGGGCTCTGGCACAAACTAGTTTGTGTTCAAATTCTATTTTTGCCAAGTACTTGGTGTATAACCTTGGTTTCCTTATATCTAAGTGACAAAATAATATTTCTTAGAATAGTGAGAAAGAATCATACAATTATTTTTGAACATGCTTTTTCCACTTAACATGGCATAAATTAATTTTCATACCATAAACATACACCTATGTCATTTTATTTATTTTGCTTTTTTCCAGTTTTGAGATAAAATTGACATATGGCATTGTATTAGTTTTAGGTATACAACATGATGATTTGATATATGTATATATTGTGAAATGATTACCACAGTAGGTTTAGTTAACATCATTCACCTCACAGAGTTACACAATTTTTTTCTTGTGATAAGAACTTTTAAGATCTACTCTCCTAGCAACTTTCAAATATGCAATAAAATATTGTTAACTTTTGTCACGAAGCTGTACACTATATACCCAGAACTTATGTATCTTATAACTGGAAGTTTGAACCTTTTGACCAATGTTATTTTAATGGCATTCTGTTATATAAGAATATCATGCTTTAGTTTCCAAGTGGATTTTTAGTTTATTTTGTTATTTATTAGTGATTCACTGCATTTAGGTAAGATTTGGTTAGTTTGTTGTTGATTCTTTAATATTTGCTGACACATGTACTCTAATAAATAGCCATTTTAATCAATATTGTATACATGGTGCAAATATAAGTATATTTTATTTGATAGGAGGGATATCTTATTCAGTGTTTTTAAATTTTTTTTTCAGCTTTATTAAGATATAAGTGACATATAACGTTGTATAATTTTAAGATGTACAACATGACTTCATACATGCATGTATTGTGAAAGGATTACCACAATAAGGTTAGCTCACACTTCTATCACCTCACATGATTATCGTTTTTTGTGTGTGCATGTGGTGAGAACATTTAAAATCTACTCCCTTAGTGCTCAAGTATAATGCAGTATTGTTAACTACAGTCACTATGCCATATATTAGATCCACAGAACTTTCTCATTTTAGGATTGAAAGTTTATATCCTTTGACCAATATCTTCTCATTTTCCCTATCCTCAGCCCCTTGGCAATAGCTATCTTACTCTCTGTTTCTGAGAGCATTTTAGATTCCACATAGATGGGAGATGATATAGCATTTGTCTTTCTCTAACTTATATCACTTAGCATAATTTCCTCAAGGTCCATCAGTGTTATTGCAGATGAAAGAATTTTCTTCTCTTAATGGCTAAATAATATTCCATTTTAATATATACCATATTGTCTTTTTTTCCCCAGTTTAATTGAGTTATATTTGACAAATAGATTTATGACATTAAAATGTACAGCTTGAGGATTTGACATTCACTGTGAAAATTCTCTCTATGGAGTTAATTAACATATCTATCACCCCATGGAGTTTATTAACATATCTATCACCCCACATAGTTACTTTGTGTGTGTGTGTGAGAGAGAGAGAGAGAGGGAGAACATTTAAGTTCTACTCTCTTACCAACTTTCAATTATGTTATACAGTGTTATCAACTATAAAAATGTTAGAATCTTAGACCTTATTCATCCTATAACTGAAAGTTTGTATTCTTTTACCAAGCTCTTCTTATTTCCCCTAATCCCCCCACACCCTGCCTCTGGCAACCACTTTATACTCTTTATATGTGTAGAGTATATGTTTGAATTTGGGGGCTTTTCTAGATTTTACATACAAATGATATCATGCAGTATTGTCTTCCAGTCTGGCTTATTTCACTTAGCATAATACTAAGCATAATATAATACTAATTATAGCATAATCCATATTCATCTATGTTGCTGCAAATGACAGGATTTCCTTCTTTTTAAAGGCTGAATAATATTCATATATGTGATATATTGGAGTTATATCAAAAAAATGCTGCTAAGACCGATGTCAGGGAACTTTTCCCCTATCTTTTCTTCTGGAAATTTTATGGTATTAGGTCTTAACATTTAAGTCTTTAACCATTTTGAGTTAATTTTGTATATGGTGTAAAATAGAGATCCATTTTTTTTTTTTTTTGCATGTGGATATCCTGTTTCCCCAACACTGCTAATTAAAGAGAATACTCTTTCCCCATTGTGTGTTTATGGCACCCTTGTCAAACATTAGTTGGCTGTATATGCATGGGTTTATTTATGGGCTCTCTATTATAGTTTATGGCACCTTGTCAAACATTAGTTGGCTGTATATGCATGGGTTTATTTATGGGCTCTCTATTATATTGATTGGTGTGTCTGTTTTTATGCCAGTACCATGCTGTTTTGGTTATTTGTGCTGTATAATACAGGTTAAATCAGGAAATATGATGCTGGCCACTTTATTCTTTTTTCTTTGGATTACTTTGGCTATTCAGGGTCTTTTGTAGTTCTATATAAGTTTTAGGATTGTTTCTTCTATTTCTGTGAAAAATACCATTGAAATTTAAATGCAGATTTTATTAATTTCATTGATCGCTTTGGATACTGTGCATATTTTAACAATATTGATTCTTCAAATCCATTTAATATGGAATACCCTTGTATTCATTGATATATTCTTCAGTTTCTTTTATCAAAGCCTTATAGTTTTCAGTGCACAGATTATTCACCTCCTTCATTAAGTTTATTCTTAACTATTTTTAGTTTATGATGCTATTGTAAATTGAATTGTTTTCTTAATTTCTTTTCAAGTAGTTCCTTGTTAGTGTATAGAAATGTAACTGATTTTTGCATGTTGACTTTGTAGCATGTAACATTACTAAATTCATTCATTAGTTCTAACAGTTTTTTGGTAGAGTCTTTAGAATTTTCTATACATAAGATCATATCATCTGTAAGCAGAGACAGTTTTACTTCTTCCTTTCTGATTTGGATGCCTTTTACTTATTTTTCTTGCCCAATTGCTCTGGGTAGAACTTCAAGTTCTATGCTGAGTAGAGGTGGTGTAGTTGGGCAGCCTTGTTTTGAACTGCTCTGCCTTTGGAGCTTTCTTTTAAATTCTTCAGTTCAGTCACTATATTCTTCAGCTCTAGGATTTCTTTTCTTTTCTTTTCTTTTTTTTTAATTCTTTCTATTTCTTTTCAAACTTCTCATTTTCTTTATGCATTTTTCCCCAATTTTGTTTAATTGTGTGTTTTTTGTAGTTCACTGAGTTTCTTTAATAGGATTATTCTATTTGTCAGACAGTTCATAGATGTCCATTTGCTTATGATCATTTATTGAAGCTTTATTAGTTTCCTGTGGTGGCATAATGTTTACCAGACTTTCTGTAATCTTTGTATTTTTGCCTTGATATTGGTGCATTTGAGGATGCAATGTCCTCTTCTATACTTTACACACATTCACCTCAGCAGGGAAGGACCTTTATCATTCAGCTTAGCTTAGGATTCTGAATGGGTTAGTTGGTAGTGTCCACGGGCAAGATGGGATTGCTGTCAGATTCACTAGTTAAGTGAGGCCACTGCTCATGCTCTGAGGTCAGGGGGTGTCACTATTTCAGCTGCATTGTTGGATGGGCCTGCTGGCTGTGTAGTCTGTGTTCAAGTAGGCATGCTCTGTGGTCAGGTGTGGCCATAAGTGGGGCTCTGCAATTACCTTTGTTCATATGGGGTTGCAGGCTGTGTTCCCCCGTAGGGCAGCGCTGCTAGTTGGACTCCATGATTGCACAGGTCTTTAGCCTGAGTTCCTGGTCAGGTAGGACCTCAGTCTATGCTCCCCACCCAGATGGTACTGCTGGTTGGACTCTGCATTTAGGAGGTGCTGCAGGCCCGGCTTCCTGTTCAGTTGGAAGCCTTAGGCTATATGCTCTGCTATCAAGCAGGACTGCAGTCCTTGCCCTGAATTTAGCAAGGCTACTGGCTGGGCTCTGCAACTGAGCAAGCCTCTGTCTTTGCTCTCCTGTTGGGCAAGGTCATCAGCTGGGTTCCCTGTTTAGGTGGGACTTTCAGCTGTACCCCACAGTTGGATGGGCTGCAGCGGTTTCCTGTGGTTGGACCAGGGAGCTGTCCAGGCTCCCTAGTTGGGTGGATCTGTAGGCTATCCTCTGTGATTGGGAGGGGTCACTGGCTGAGCTTCCTGCCTGGGCAAGAATGCAGGTTGTGCTCAGCAATTGGACAAGACCATAGGCTGGGCTCTGTGGCTGGGCAGTACAATCGGCTGTACTCTGAGGCTACCTGAGGTCACTGTTCAAGCTCTCTGATCAGGTGGGCCAGAGGTCATGCTCAACAAATGGGCCTGAGAGGGCTGTAGGGTGGGTTTCATTGCTAGCTGGGTTCTCTGGCCAGGCTTCCTGATTGGACTATACTGGAGGGCATGTTCAGCAGTTAAGCAGAGCTCTGAATTTGCTTCCCTGTCTGGGTGGGATGAAGGATGTACTAAGGCTGCCCAGGGTCTCAGTCCAGGCTTCCTAGTTGAGCAGATCTGGAGGCTATGCTCAACAATTGGTCGGGGGTGCTGATTTGTCTCTCTACTCTGGTGGGCCATAGGATGTGCTCTGAGGCTGCTGGGCATTTGTGGCCAGGCTTCCTGGGGCTTGGGAGTGAAGGGTATGCTCAGCATTTGGTCTGGGCTCCAAATTTGCTTCCCTGCCCAGGTAGAGTTGTAAAATGGGCTACCCAGCAAATATGGTCCATAGGCTGGGGACCCAAGCCAATCAAAACTGCCAACCAAACTCCCTGTCCAGAAAGGGCCACCAGCTCCCCTCTAAAAATGAATAGAGCTATTTGCTGGCATCTCTGCATAGAAGCCACTGCCTGTAGAAATGAGGTCCTCCAAGACCTGAGTGCTGGTCGCTATAAGCCCCACCACCTTCTCCATCCCTGAGCCCCAGTGGTCCAGCCCTGCAGATTCCCTCAGTGATCTCCATAAAGTGAGACCCAAGTGGGTCTCTCAGGAAGTGTCCCACAATGCTGGAGAAGCTAGATGTCCATGTTGGGTTCTCTCTGTCCTACTGGAAGAACTGTATGACCAGGAGGGGCCTCTCTGTACAGTACTGTGCTGGCCTGTGGGAGGAGTGATGTGGTCAGTGTGAATCCACTCTTCTTACCCTTCTGCTATGTTCCTTCTAGGTCTCTGTGGTCCAGGTGTGTGCTTCAGCCTCATGTCCAAGTTCTAGGATTTTCACAAAGGTGTCTTGTCTATGTTGGTCCCTAACAATGGTCCTCCTGCCCAGTGTCATTCTAGCCAATAGAACAAGACCAAGTCCAGTTTGGAAGCAAAGAAAAGCTTTATTCTTTGATCAAAGAATGGAGAGGTGCAAACTCTGTGCTCTAGAGCAGTGGTCCCCAACCTTTCTGGCACCAGGGACTGCTTTTGTGGAAGACTGTTTTTCCACAGACGGGGGTGGGAGGATGGGGATGGTTCAGGTGCTCATGTGAGGGATGGGGAGCGATAGGGAGCGGCAGATGAAGCTCCGCTCGCTCCCCCACAGCTCACCTCCTGCTGTGTGGCCCAGTTCCTAACAGGCCATGGACCTGTAGCGCTCTGCGGCTCGTGAGTTGGGGACCCCTGCTCTAGAGTACACTCTCTCCCAGCCAGGCCAGTGGCAGGGCTGCTTTCTAGGGATCTCATCGGTGGGGAGGGGGTGGAGTTCTCAGGGATCTGGCACGCAGCTGTGCTGCTCCAGCCCCAGATCTCGCAGTGCCAGGCCCAGTGTCTCTGCTCGCAGCCCACCATCTTGAATTGCGGTGTGGCGCGCAGCTCTTCGCTAACAGCCCGCGGAGCTGAGGTGTCAGTTTAGCCGTTAAAGGTCGCACCCCTTTGGCCCTGGGAAACTCTGGTCTGAAGTACCTGAGGCAGGGCCTCTGCACACAGCATACTATGAGCAAATGAAGCTAGATGAAGCACAAAGGACTTTATTTTATTACCCAGATTCTAGTTTTATTTCCTGGGAATTGTTAAGGGGCTTTGCCAGTGAATAGGGATAGCCGCTAGCTGGTTTTCTTGTGAGGGGGACCGAAGTTAGGACTCACCTGCTTTACAATCTTGATAATGCCACTCCCCTAGTCATAGCTGTTTTAAATTCCTAGTCTGATAATTTCAACATCCCTGCCATGTCTCTTTCTGACACTTGCTCTGTCCCTTCAAATTGCATTTTTTGCCTTTGGTATGCCTTGTAATTTTTTTTTTTTTTGACAGCTGGACATGATATATCAAATAAAAGGAACTGCTGTAATAGGCTTTTTGTAATATGGAGGTGAGGTGTGGAGGGAGGGGAGGCATTCTACAGTCCTCTTATTTGGGCTCAGTCTTTAAGTGACCATATGCCTCTGGACCGAACTTCACAAGTGATCTCAGTTTTTTCTGCCCCTTTAGGTGGGACAGGATGGCTGGAGTGGTCATTTCCCTTCTCTCACGTGCAAGGATAGAGCTGACTGGAGTTGAGTATTTACCCCACTCCAGGTTATTTAAGCTCTGATAATACCCCAGCAGGTTAGGCTCTGGTTAACTAGTTTCCCCTGAGGTCAGGCCCTGCTGAGAAGAACAGAGTGCTCTGGTGTATTTCAAAATAATTCATTTTCCCTTCCCCCTGTTGGAAGCATGAAGGGATTTTTCTCTGATATTGATTTTGAGAACCTGGTCAAGATCCTGGAGATAAATCACACAAAATTTCAGAACTCCTTCAATAATGGGGGAACCCCTGGAGTTTTTAACTCTTAGAGTTGTCTGTATTTGAGCCTCCAGCAATTCGTCAGTTACAGTTCCAGTTTTCCGACCCTGGCACCAGTTGCTGCAGAGGTTTCTGCTTGTACATCTCTGCTCTGATAAGTTGAGACTCCTTATATTTGCCTGTCTGTCTCTCCATTCATGGAGGGAGCAGTTTGTCCTATGTGCGTCCCTCTCCTCTCCTATGGATCCAAGAAGAGTTGATTTTTCAGTCTGTCATGCTTTTTACTTGTTTTTTTGGGATGGAGTGGCAACTTCCAAGCTCCTGACATGCAGAAATGAAAACTGGAGGTACCTCTGCAATAATATGTACACATTAATATATACTGAAGTCTACTTAGCACACTGCCTACTCCCATTCTGTAGAGGCTCACTCTGTTCTTTCTTTTCAAGATGCTTGCTCTTTATCTTTCTCAAACCTCCCAATCACTGACCTTATCTCTGTCACCTTTACAAAACTACAATATTTTTACCATAGCTCATTTCCAGTGTTCTTACTTCTCTCCCCCTAGTGTTATCCTGCATGTTTTATATATCTGCATCTTTTGAAAAAGCTGGTCTTTTGTTCATAGTGGAAATCAATCATAACATGACAGGATAAAGTGGTGGTTGAGAGCTCAGACTTTGGGATGAGTCATAGAAGGTAATACTTCCATCATTGAGACGATGAACAATTATCAAATTATTTAATCTCTCCTATTCTATAAATTGATATAGCCCTTACCTCATGAAGTTTTCAATAAGACTGTATTTGTAAAATACTAAGCAACTAGCTTCTCTCAAGTGTAGACAGTCAGCTCCTTGCCTCAGTTGTGCTCAACACCTAGTTGGATGTTTCTAACACTTCTTGGCACTTCTTTGTGCTCTATCTGTAAATGTTGAGGAGTCCCCACCCTATAATTGTATGGGGAGATTCTTGAAAACTGGGGAATGAGAGCTATTATATAAAAGCTTCCCTTTTCAACTTCTCCTGTAAAGCTCTTTTATAGAACTTCTGAGTTCAAGGTAGAATTGGCATCGTTCACTCCCAGCAGTCATCTTTTCACTAGATTTACATCTTTCTCATTTTACTACAATTCATTTTTTTTACACACTCCCTTTCCCTCCCTGTGGAACATTCTATATGCATTGTATCAATATTCAGGTCTCTGATTTTGAGTGTGTATGTGTGTGTTTTTTGTTGAGACATCAGAGGGTTTACTTCTCTCTAGAGTTGAAGTATTTGGAAAAAGTTATATTCAGTAAGTTTCTTCAAAGGTCTGAGAGTTCTGGGAGACTGAATAGTAAACGAAAATTTTACTATCCAACCAGTTGATAATAAAATTTCAATTCCAAGTGTCTGTTCCTGCAGTTTTATAATTCAATAGATTAACCACTTTCATTTCTTTTTTCCCCTCTGAATTCCGGCATATAGAATACAATTTTGCATTAGAGTATATTTTGTCAATATTCCTTATACAGAAAACTAATCATATGGTAACACACAATTCCAGAATACACTAGTAGCTGCTAGAATACAACTATTCTGTAATTCGCAAATTTTTATTGGTGGCTTTGTTTCACTGATCAATGACATGACAAATAATTGTTTTATTCTGCATCTTTAAAATACATGTATTTGTCTGAAAGAGGCCAATACCTCAGGAGTCAAGTAATGAAAGCTGTTTGCATATGCACATAAAATTCATGATTAAGTGATAAATTCATGGTCAAGAACATAAATATTTCTTTTGAAATCCATATTTATCCAAAAATATTGTCAATATTAATATATTAATATAGTATCATATTCAATGATATAATTATTTTAATCATAGGGATTAATTATTTAAATTTGACTGAGATTGATATTATCAGTAGTGGATACTCATTAAAATTAACAATTGTAATTTGAGAGGTAACAGTGACACATTATAATACAAAAATCAGGCACGTAATGTGTTGTTTTCCTGTGTGTTACACATTACATGTGTAATAAACATGTAATGGAAAACAACACATTACATGCCTACATTGTTTTTTTTTAGTTAGCTGTTTTTGTACCTTTTTAATTTAAAATAATAGCACAAAACAAATCAGTTATCTTCAGTAGCAAATAAAATTCCAATAATCAAGAAGTTCCTCAAATGTTGAAGAGATTTTTTTAAAAGAAAGGCACTTAAATTAGTCATACTTAAAGGCTCATGGTGCCCAAATGCTTTAGTTTATGATGAATAACAGTTATTATTCTAAGCTTCCAGAAACACTAGGTACACTGCATAAGCATGTTTTCCCCACTGAGCAACAAGTTGTCCACTAATTTGTCTTTGAAATACATCCTGGGCAAGATGTGCTCTGGAAATTGTCCAAATTAATCAGGCTTCTTGATCGTGTAGATGAAAATGCCTTTATAGTATATTACATTAAAGACACTGAATAATCCTAGATTCCCAGCCAGCTTGTGATGACTGTTATGTTGCCGATTGATTAATCCAATATAAAGGTAATAATTCAACTTTTTAATTCCCCAGCCTTCCACATCCAAGTAAATGGAACCATCATCCATCCAGTTGCTGAAAACAAAACCATTCAGTATTCTTTGACCAAATTCTTGATATGATAAAGCACTTACTTCATGGAGTTTTCAATGAGTGTTCTTTGGTTATTCTCTTTTCCTCAAACTCTAACCCAGTCTGCGATCAGGTCCTGCAGACTCTGGTGCCACAATACATTCAGAAAAATCTACTCCTTTCCAACTTCACTGTTACAATGTTGGTCTCAGTCACTGTCAGCTTTCACTGGAATGACTACAGTAACCTCCAAACTTGTCTCCCAGCTTCCTTTATTAATACCCAATATAGCAATTGGCATTATTTATTTAAATTTAAGCCACACCTTGCTCAATTCTCAGTTTATAATTTAATACACTTCCATTGCAATAAGAATGACTGCAAACTCTTATTTTTGTTTTAATTTGGTTGATTTTATCTCATGCCAGCCTACATTTTACTCACTACAGTACAACAGCTACTGGCCTTTTTTCTGTTCCTTGAACCTGACTAATTTAACCCACTTATTGATTCTTCCCTCAGATCTTCAGATGGATGGTTTCTTCTATTCATACGTCCATTTATTCCTGGCTCATAGAAGGCTTTCAGCAAAGCTTTTGAATGAATAAACCTAGTATATAATGCAGTATTGCCTAACAAATCCTAGATGGCACAAGAAAGAAAAAAGCTCTAAGAAGGGTAGGCATCAGCGGTAACCATACAGTCAATTTCAAGTATTCTTATAAGTCTGTTATTTTGTTCTTTATCTCCTGCTAAAATAAAATAATGTATACAGAGAACATAGCCCTATTGATAATAGTGATATAGTTAATTAACATAAGTAATAAATATAAGTAAAATAACCAGTATAATAAAACATGTAATTAAAGTTGACTACATGAAAGTCACTGTCCTAGTCTCTAGGGACAAATTTGCTCTCTCTTAATATGTAGCAAATGGGTAAAATGACTAGTTCGTTTTTTTCCTTTTAGCATCAAAATTTTAATTCTTCATGATGATTTTAATGGCCTATAACATGATGTTAATGGCTCACCATTTGTCTTTCTTTCCTTCAAATTTATTGAAACAAAAAGATGGTCAATAATATAGTAAAAAAGTTTAGATAAAATTTCTTCTTGAAAAAAAGTTTTTCAATGTTTATACAAATCTATGTTTTAAATTTTATTGTTGTTTTTTTTGGTTTTTACTGTTGCCTCTTATATATTATTATGAATCAAAATTACCTTATTTTATTAGCCAAAATTAAAAAATATTTTAAAGAATAATTAATAGTAAAAGAGACATTATTAAATACAATGAATATTAGAGTCACTTAGGAAATTAAAACTGAAAAGACTTCAGTCATCTTTATCAAAACCCAGTATTTCCAGATTTACCTAAACTCACCTCCCTTCCCCCAGAAATATAGCATACACCTGCATAATTTGGGGAAAAAATATTAGTATAATTTAAACTGAAAAACAGAAAAGTTATTATTACTAAAGTATAAAATATGAATTAATTCATTTGTCAATTTTCTCAGCAAATGTTTATGAAATACACACTGCATTCTAGACATTAGGCTGTGTATACAGAGCAATTACGAAGAGAAAGAAAACATAAGAGAATATGTAGGATTTTTTTTTTTAAGCAACAGAGTGTGATATTTCAAATAATCATTCTACTTATGTTATCTTGCTTCATTCACTTCACCATTCTTATGCCATAGATTTCTGGTAGGAAACAGCTAACACGCTTCTTGTCTTAATAGTAAATCTAAGATTGTAGCTCCTTATCTGATCAGCCACTTAATTGTATTACATTACAAAGTCATCTCCACAGAAAGAGTTCCATCTGATGTAGTTTTAGAATCTCTAATAAAAAATTATTGCCCTCAAAGAATTAGCTATTTAAATTGAGGGGAAAAGTGTCTACCCTATTTCAGTTGAATTGCCTAAATAATCATTTGAAATCATTATTTGAATTCTTAAGTGTAAGCCTGGCCTTTTTGGTGCTATTTTGTATATTTTCCACATCGTTATTATTAATATTATTAGACACTTTGTCTACTACAAACAGCAATGGGTGTCTTTGTTGTTCCATTCCAGTGCTTTCTGATTGAGGAGACTAGGTGGGTATTACTGGATATTACTAGGCTGGTAATATCTCCAGAGGTACAAAAAGTTCTCTTGATTTCAACATGAGAATTTTGAATAAATTAATCAAATTATAGCATTTTTTGCTTGATTGACAACCCATAATTGTAATGTCCACAACACACTTATGAATAAAGAGCCTTATATGCCCAACATAGGTACATTTAGAATTTTCAAGTAAAACTTTACCAATAACAATTTGAAAACACATTGCTTCTTTATGATAAAGATTATAAATAGTTTTATCTATAAAATATAGTTATAACTTTATAATTAAATGTACCTTTAATGTGGTATTAATTGTTGTTTTCATTGTTTTTTTAACGTCAAAAGCTGAAAACTTTTATTAAATATATGAAAGTTCTTATGGTATCTTAAATCTAGAAAAATGTTATATATTTTTCTTTTTTTACAAATATATTTTTTCTTTGAACTATTTTCTCTTGACAGTAATAAACTTTGCAAGATTCACTATAGATTTAAAAATATTTTCAGTCTTTTGCTTGTGATGAGGATGTAGAAAGTCACTAGAGATGGATGCTTCCATCCTAACAAAGATAATAATAATAGGGAAGCTAAAATATCAGATATTTTTCAACACATAAGGGACTTAAGCAAAGAACCTTAAATTAACTAAATTTCAAAAAGTGATGTCATTTTTAAAAATTTTTATTGGAGTATAGTTGATTTACAATGTGGTGTCAGTTTCAGGTGTACAGCAAAGTGAATCAGTTATACATATACATATATCCACTCTTTTTTAGATTCTTTTCCCATGTAGGCCATTACAGAGTATTGAGCAGAGTCCCCTGTGCTATACAGTAGGTCCTTATTAGTTATCTGTTTCATATGCAGTAGTGTGTATACGTTAATCCCAATCTTCCAACTTATCCATCCCTCCCACCTTACCACCTGGTAACCATAAGTTTGTTTTCTACATCTGTAACTCTATTTCTGTTTTGTAGATAAGTTCATTTGTACCCTTTTTTAGATAAGTCTTCTTTTAGAAGATTCTCACAGCCAGAGAGGGGGGAATTAAAGGAATGTTCCACATAAGGTACAAGAAGAAACCTGCCAAATTTTGAATAAACTTTTAATATTAGCATTATGATAATGTACTGTAAAAGATATGAGTCCTGAACATCATGGACTTAACGCTTGTCTGTAATGACCACCAATACGTTCCCACAGGGCTTATCTAGTTCATGGGAATAGGGTACAGAAGGTTGGGGCACGTCAGGAGAACTGTAGCATGAGGGCCTTGTCCCAGTGCAAGGCAGCAGTCTTCCAAATGTTGAGTGCGTCTACAAAAAATTATCTGCTAACCTTGTATGCTTGTCTTCTAAGATCAGAACCAACCCCAATAATTCCACTTTCACAACTTCTGTTCAACATTTATTTTCCTGGAAGCCCTCCCTAGTACAATAAGAATGATAAAATTAGTAAGATATGTAAAGCCTCTAAAGGAGATAGTAAAACTTTATTTCTTTTTCAGATGTTTTGTTGTTAGTGTATAGAAACACAACTAATTTCTGTATGTTGGTTTTGTGTCCTGCAACTTTACTGAATTTGTTGATTAGTTCTAACAGTTTTTTGGTGGAGTCTTTAGGATCATCTATAGGCGTACCTCGGAGATATCACGGGTTTGGTTCCAGACTACTACAATAAAGTGAATATGGCAATAAAACAAGTCACACAAATTTTTTGTTTTCCCAGTGTGTATAAAAGCTATATTTACACTATACTGTAGTCTATTAAGTATGCAATAGCATTATGTCTAAAAAAATGTACATATCTTAGTTTAAAAAATACTTTATTGCTAAAAAATTCTGACCACCATCTGAGCCTTCAGTGAGTCATAATCTTTTTGCTTATGGAGGGTTTGAAATATTGTGAGAATTACCAAAATGTGACAGAGACACAAAGTGAATAAAAGCTGTTGGAAAAATGATGCCAGTAGACTTGCTCAATGCATGCTTGCCACAAACTTTCAAGTAGTAAAAAGGCAATATCTGAAAAGAGGAATAAAGTGAAGCACAATAAAATGAAGTACAGTACATCTTTGTAAGACCATATCATTCACAAGCAGAGACAGTTTGTTCTTCTTTTTTTCAATTTGGATGCCTTTTATTTCTCTGCCTTACCTGATTGCTCTGGCTAGGGCTTCCAGTAATATGTTGAATAAGAGTGGTGAGAGTGGGCACCCTTTTCGTATTCCTGACCTTAGAGGAGAAACCTTCAGCATTTCACCATTGAGTATGACGTTAGCTGTAGGTTTTGTCATATATGGCCTTTATTATATTAAGGTATGTTCTTTCTACACCCAATTTGTTGAGAGTATTTATTATGAAAGAAAGTTGTATTTTGCCAAATGCTTTTCTTGCATCTACTGAGATGGTCATATGATTTTTATCTTTTATTCTATTAATGTGATTTATCGCAGTTATTGATTTGTGTATGTTAAATCATCCTTGCATCCTTGGGATAAGTCCCATTTAATCACAGTGTATGATTCTTTTAATGTGCTAATGAATTCAGTTTACCAGATTTTGCTGAGGATATTTGCATCTATATTAATAAAAGATATTTGGCTGTAGTTTTCTTTTCAGGTAGTATCCTTAACTGGGTTTGGTATCAGGTAATGCTGACCTCATAAAATGGATTTGGAAGTATTCCCTCTTCTTCAGTTTTTTTGGAAGAGTTTATTAAGTGTTGGCATTAATTCTTTTTTAAATATTTGGTAATTCACCAGTGAAACCTCTGGTTCTGAGCTTTTCTTTATTGCAGGGTTTTTAATTACTGATTCACTCTACTAATCATTATTAGTTGGTTTATATTTTCTGTATTTTTATGATTCAATCTTGGTAAATTGTATTATTCTATGAATTTGTCCATTATTCTATGTTATCTATTTTGTTGACATATAAATGTTCAGAGTAGTTTCTTATGATCCTGTGTATTTCTATGGTGTTAGTTAATGTTTCCTCCTTCATTTCTGATTTTATTTATTTAAGTCTCTCGTTTTTTCTTAGCTAGACTAGCTAAAGGTTTGCCAATTTTATTTTATCTTTTCAGAAAATCAGCTTTTAGTTTCATTGATCTTTTCTATTGTTTTTCTGGTCTCCATTTCATTTATTTCTGCTCTGATCTTAGTTATTTCCTTCTGCTAACTTTGGGGTAAATTAGTTCCTCTTTTTCTAGTTTCTTGAGGTGTAAAATTATGTTGTTTATTTAAGATCTTTATTTTTCTTACTGTAGGAATTTAATGCTATAAACTTCCCTCTTATAAATGCTTTTGCTGTAACCTGTAGGTTTTGGTATGTTTTGTTTCTATTTCATTCGTTTCAAGATGTTTTTTTATTCTTTTGATTTATTATTTGACCTATTGGTTGTTCAGGAACGTGTTGTTTAATTTCCACATATTTGTAAATTTTCCAGCTTTCCTTTTATAGTTTTATACCATGGTAGTTGGAAAAGATACTTGTTATAATATCAACCTTCTTAAATTTAAAACTTGTGTTGTGGCCTATCTTGTTTAGCAATATATCCTGGAGAATGTTCTGTGAAAGCTCGAGATGTGTATTCTGTTGTTCTTGAATGGATGGTTCTATATATGTCTATTAGATCCATTTGGTCTAAAGTATGATTCAAGTCCAACATCTTTGTTGACTTTCTGACTGGATGCTCTATCATTGAACAATGGGATACTGAAGTCCCCTATGATTATTTGTCAATTTCTTATTCAAATCTGTTACTATTTATGTAATATATTTAGGTGCTTCAGTGTTGAGTGCCTATATTTTTAAGATTATTATATATTCTTGATGAATTGACCCTTTTATAATTATATAATGACGTTCTTTTTCTCTTGTTACCATTTTTGGTTTAAAGTCTATTTTGTCTGATATAAGTATAGATGCCCCTGCTTTTTCTTAGTTTCCCCTTGCATGGACTATCTTTTTCCATCCCATCATTTTGAGCCTATGTGTACTCTTAAAGCTGAAATGAGTCTCTTGTAAGCAACATATGGTTGGATCTTATTTTGTTTTCTTATCCTGTCAATCTATGTTTTTTGATTGAAGAATTCAATCTATTTACATTTAGAGTAATTATTGATAGATAAGGACCACTAATACCTTGTTATCAATTGCTTTCTCACTGTTTTGTAGTTCCCTTTTTCCATTCTTCAGCTTTTGTTGCTTTCCTTTGTAAATTGGTGATTTTTTTCACGGTGGTATGCTTTGATTCCCTCTTTGTGTTTTTAAAGGTTTAATTTTTTTAAATTTATTTTTGGCTGTGTTGGGATTTTGTTGCTGCGCGCAGGCTTTCTCTAGTTGTGGCGAGTGGGGGCTACTCTTCCTTGTGGTGCATGGGCTTCTCCTTGAGGTGGCTTCTCTTGCTGTGGAGCATGGGCTCTAGGCATGTGGACTTCAGTAGTTTTGGCACACGGGCTGTAGAGCACAGGCTCAGTAGTTGTGGTGCACGGGCTTAGTTGCTCTGTGGCATGTGGGATCTTCCCCGACCAGGGATCGAACCTGTGTCCCTTGCACTGACAGGCAGATTCTTAACCACTGTGCCACCAGGAAAGTCTCTGTGATTCCCTTTTTTTTTAAATCATTCATGAACCTATTATAAGCTTTTGCTTTATGGGCACCATGAGGTTTACATAAAACATCCTATAGATATTACAGTCTGTTTTACACCAATAACAAATTCAATTGTATACAAAAATTCTACCCTTCTATTTCCCCTATTTTTTTTTTAATGTCACAATATACTTTTTTTGTTTGTTTTTTGTTTTTCTTATTTTTAATTTATTTTTTCTATTGAAGTATAGTTGATATGCAATGTTGTGTTAGTTTCTGCTGTAAAGCAAAGTGGTTCAGGTATACACACATATATATATATATATATTCTTTTTAATATTTTTTTCCATTATGGCTTGTCCCAGGACATTGAATATAGTTCCCTGTGCTATACAATAGGACCTTGTTTTTTATCCGTTCTATATGTAGTAGTTTGCACCTACTAACCCCAAACTCCCAGTCCATCCCTCCCCCACTCCCATTCCCCCTTGGAAACCATGAGTTTTTTCTCTATGTCTGTGAGTCTGTTTCTGTTTAGTAGATAGGTTCATTTGTGCCATATTTTAGATTCCACATATAAGTGATATCTTACGGTTTTTGTCTTTCTCTTTCTGACTTACTTCACTTAGTATGATAATCTCTAGTTGCATCCATGTTGCTGCAAGTGGCATTATTTAGTTCTTTTTTATGGCTGAAAATTATTAGGGAAATACAAATCAAAACTACAATGAAGTACCACTTCATACTGGTCAGAATGGCCATCACTAAAAAGTCTACAAATATCAAATGATGGAGAGGTTGTGTAGAAAAGGGAACCCTCCTACACTGTTGGTGAGAATGTAAGTTGGTGCAGTCACTATGGAGAACAATATAGAGGTTCCTCAGAAAACTAAAAATAAAATTACCATATGATCCATCAGTCCCACTCCTGGGCACATATCCGGACAAAACATTAAATCAAAAAGATACATGCACCCCTATGTTCATAGCAGCACTATTCACAATATCCAAGATATGGAAACAACCTAAATGTCCATAGACAGATGAATGGATAAAGAAGATGTGGTGCATATATACAATATGCTTCTTTTTATATTATTTGCTCATTGAAATTTTAAGGTAACTATAGTTATTTTTAATACTTTTGTACTTTAATCTGTATACTACAATTAAATTAAAAAAAAAACAAACCACAGTTCAGTTGGAGGATCCATGGAGCTTTCCATCACTCATTCCCAGTAACTTGTGTGCTAGATTCCTGATGGAGTCCACGATGCAGTCAGCAAGAACCATGTCCCTTTAATTCCCTCTGAGAATTTTTCTGCTTCCATCCTGATCTCCTGCCTCACCCCAGTCATGAAGATTTCAGTTTTGTAGTTTGGATGCTGCAAGAGAGAAATGAGTCTCTTTGGCACCATCTGCACAGCTGGGAAACTGGGAATTCACTCACTCACTTTCCTTCTTCCCCCACAGTGGAAATCATGGGCCCAAAAGAGCTTGTTTAGCCCTAAACTGTGCCACCATGGGGGATGGTTGACATAGACAAAGTCAAGCTGTTCCTTTTACCCATTCCAGTGCATCAAAACTTGTAATTTGGGCTTCCCTGGTGGCGCAGTGCTTGAGAGTCCGCCTGCCGATGCAGGAGACGCGGGTTCGTGCCCCGTTTCGGGAGGATCCCACATGCCGCGGAGCGGCTGGGCCCGTGAGCCATGGCCGCTGAGCCTGCGCGTCCGGAGCCTGTGCTCCGCAAATGGGAGAGGCCACAACAGTGAGAGGCCCGCATAACGCAAGAAAAAAAATAAAAAAAAAATAAAAAAAAATAAAAACTTGTAATTTGTTTTTAGCTCCAACAGACGGCTTCTCTGGAAGCCTGGCTTCCAAAAAGCCTCTCTTGTCCATGGGCGATTCCCAAGTCAGTATTCTCCAGGTGCTCCCAGACCATGACTGAGAGCCCCTGGAACCAGTTCACAGGCTACTGCAGGATCCACAGCAAATAGTGAAGTCTGTTTATTACACTATGCACAGGTGGGCAAGACTCCTTCCAGGTCCCTTGGTATATGGTGCTGGATCCCACAACTTTCACAGAGGCACTTTCATTCATGATGGTTGCCAAAAATTTGTTGTTTAAGGGGGTACAGATCAAACAATGTCTTATACCAGCATGATGCTGTGATCCCTCTCTTTCATCTGGCTGTCTTAGTTTTGATGACCTTGACAATTTTAAGGAGTATTTACTGGTCAGGAATTTTGTAGAATGCCCCTCTATTAGTATTTGTCTGAGGTCTTTCTCATAATTAGACAGGAGTTATAAGTTTTGAAGAGAAAGTCCACAGTGGTACAGTGCCATTTTTATTTTATCACATCAAGCATACATTACTCTCAGCAAAACAACTCAGTTGATATGACAAAGATTCTCTTCTTGACCAAACTCTAGCCAAGTTCTGAGCTCCCTTTTGGACTAGGCCTCCATCTGGACCTATTAAAAACTACACACTCTCAACATAAATGGTTTCAACCACTCTCATTCCCCACATTAAAAGACTGAAAGAAGCACTAACAGTTTCTAACAGGTTAAGTCCATATCCCTAGAATGACCCTAGCCACCTTAAAGTATCTGCCTGAGAAAGCTCAAGGCTGCCAAAAGAATTTCTTGTTCGTTCTAGCCAATGTCTGACAATAAGCCCCATGACTACCCTTTCTTAGAACATTTACTAAGAAGGGCTTACAACTGTGAATTCTTCCTCTGTTCCTTTGAGATGTGTATATATATCCTACAATTCAGGATTGTCTTTCTCAAGGACCTGAGAGCTCTTTCTTTAAAATGTTGTCATCAGGATGGATAGGACCTTTGTCTTCCAGTCTCTATGAAAGAATAGAATTGTAACTTTTAATAATTGCTAGCTAACAGACACAGAGAGCCTAATCAGTATTTATACTGACTAATGCTTTATAATTTTTCATTTCCCTGATTCTACTGAGTCCCTGTCTGCCCCACTTCCTACTCCTCATTGTCCATTTAAAATGCCCAGGGGCTTCCCTGGTGGCGCAGTGGTTGAGAGTCCATTTGCCGATGCAGGGGACGCGGGTTCGTGCCCCAGTCCGGGAAGATCCCACATGCCGCGGAAGGATCCCACATGCCGCGGAGCGGCTGGGCCCGTGAGCCATGGCCGCTGAGCCTGCGCGTCCGGAGCCTGTGCTGCGCAACGGGAGAGGCCACAACAGTGAGAGGCCCACGTACCGCAAAAAAAATAAATAAATAAAATAAAATAAAATGCCCAGGCACCTCTGTACAAATCAAAACTGAGTTCCGCTTATGCTGGACCCTCTCCCTAGTGCAACAAAATAGTATTGATTAAAATCTGGCCTTACCACTTTAGTGTCCGGCCTTTATCTTTGACAGATATCATCCTGATTATCTTCAGAGTCGGGTTTGTCTAGTTTTTCCACTATAAATTTACTCTTTTATTCCCCTCTTTTCCATACTGTACTCTTTGGAAGGAATTCACCATGTGCAGCCCAAATTTAAGGAGTAGGGGGCTGTGCTTCACCTCCTTGAGAGTGAAATATCTACATAAATTGTTTGGAATTGTTCTGCATGGGAAATTTGTCTCTTCTCCCTACAATTTACTTATTTATTTATTTCCGTTTGAATTGAGCCCAGTATGAACTGATATAAATACATTCATAAGAATAAATAAATCATTTAAAATTTTTTTCGTACTTTGGTTTATAATAAAATACTACTTTAAAATCTTTTGCTCAAATTGTTTCAGCTTTTTTATTTGATTCCTGTGTTCCTCTGACATACTCCCGTCATTTTTGTTTTTGCTTTTGTTTTGTTTTGTTTTGGAGAACTTTCTTACTTTTTGGCATTATAATATACTCCAGGATCATCTTGTATATTTCTTGCCCTAGTCCTACAAGCAGCAATTTCATTCAAGAGCTTTGATTGCTTTTATTAAAGGCTGGTTTTTGAAACCAAGATTAGGGATCTAGATGTGTATACTATGACTTTTGTATATTGAGCATCTATCCCTTGAACGGGTTAATTTCAATATTAGTTCTAGTATTTTTTATGGAGATTGTTTAGGATTTCTTTGCAAATAAACATATTTGTGAATAAAGAAGTTGCTTATGCTGGTAAAGGGCAGTCTGTGAAAAATCTACATCAAGCATTATATTTTATTACCAAATGTTTTTCTTTAAAATTAGGATCAAAACAATGACCACCAGTTTTCTTCAACATTGTTCTCAAGGTCCTAGTCAGTACAGTAAGAGAAGAAAAGAACAGAGTACTAGCAGTGGAAAGAAAGAAATAATGTTGTTATTATTAGGTTTGTAATTTTTTTTTAAATCCCCACATAAATTACTAGAATTATTATGTGCTTTAGCAAGTTTACTGGAAAAATGTCACTGTAGAGAAATTTATTCTACACTCTCAACAAAAACAGAAATGAACCTAAAAATTTCTTTACAATAGCATTAAAATAGCTTGGAAAATTTTCAAGATCTCCATATAGAAAACTACAAAATATTATTTATAGAAAAAAGATTTTTAAGCTATATTAATATTTTATTGCTGCTGCAGCAAATTGCAATTCTGAAGTTCAGGAGTCAAAAATGGGTTCCACTGGGCTAAAATCAATGTGTCTGCAGGGCTGCACTTCTTCTGGAGACTCCTGGGAGAGATCTGTTCTTTTTCTAGAGGCCATGAGTATTCCTTGGCTCACAGTACCTTCTTGCATATTTAAAACCAGGAATAGCACTTCAATTCTTTCTCACATTGCATCACTCTAATATTAACCACCCTGCATCCCCCTCTTTGGGGGTTTTCTCTGCCATGTTCCTCATTGCTTCCTGGATACTGACTACCAGATTCTTTAATAACTGTATTTCTACTAACAGTTTGTTCAAAGCAATCTATGCTTTTCTTTAATGCTCTTTAAAATCCTTCCATCTTTTGTTTATTTCCCAATTCCAAAGACACTTCCACATTTTTAGGTATATGACACAGTAAGTAGCACTCCACTTCCAGGCACCAATATCAGTATCAGTGTCCTGTTGCTGCTTTTACAAATTATCATAAACTTTGTGTCTTAAAAACCACAAGTTTATTATTTTATAGTTCTAGAAGTCAGAAGTGTTGTTGCCACGGCTGTGTCCCTTCTAGGTGAAAATCCATTTCCTTGCGTTTTCTAGCTTTTATAAGCCTCTATTCCTTGATTCATGGCTCCATCCTTTGTAAAGTATGTCATCTCCTCATGACTCCCTCTTACAAGGACTCTTCAGATTAAACTGGGCTCACTTTCATAATTTACAATTATCTCCTCATCTCAAGATTCTTAATTATATCTGCAAAACCCTTTTTGCCATAGAAACTAACACATTTTCTTATGATGGGGATTAAGACATGGATATCTTTAGAAGGTCATTATTCTGCCTACCACAAGATATAAATAAATGAAGGTATTACCATGTCATTGACTGGAAGGCGTGTAAAGATGCCAATTTATTCCAAATTGATTTATAAATTCACTGCACTCCTTAAAAATATCCAAGGAAGTTTTTAATGGAAATTGGCTAGTTAAATCTAAATTTTACTTAAAGGCATAATTCAAAAGTAGCAAAAAAAAATCCTTTAGATACAAAACAAAGCAAGGATGTAGGACTTGTTAAACGAGCTATAAAATTTTACTGTGGGGGTCTTCCCTGGTGGCGTGGTAGTTGAGAGTCCGCCTGCCGATGCAGGGGACACGGGTTCATGCCCCGGTGCGGGAAGATCCTACATGCAGCGAAACGGCTGGGCCCGTGAGCCATGGCCGCTGAGCCTGCGCGTCTGGAGCCTGTGCTCTGCAACGGGAGAGGCCACAACAGTGAGAGGCCCACGTACCGCAAAAAAAAAAGAAAAAAAGAAAATTTACTGTGAAGCCATATATATATATATATATATATGCTTGTGTCAAGAAAATATAAACAACTCCTATCAAAAACAAACATACTAATAGAAAATGCAGGCAAGAAATGTGAAAAGGCACTGAACAAAAGGGATATAAAAATAGCCTAAAACTATGAGCATGTCCTCAACTTCATTAGAAATCAGAGAAATGCAAATTGAAGGCATTCC
>NW_006774067.1:3458240-3540821 GCF_000442215.2 Lipotes vexillifer
TTCCTGCATTCCTACCAGGATGGTTAAAGTTAAAAAGACTGACAATATCAAGTATTGACAAGAATGTGAAGAAATAAGACCTCTTCTAATCTGCTGGTAGGGATATAAATCGGCACAGCTATTTTGGATAACTCTTTGGAAATTTCTATTAAAATTGAATATATGCATCTTCTTGACCCAGCGATTTCACTTCCAAATATACAATTAATAAAAATGTGATGTGGTGATGGTAGCACATTATGAATGTACTTAATATCATTGAATTGTACTCCCAAAAATGGTTAAAATGCTAAATTTTTTTTTTTTTTTTTTTTTTTTTCACAGGCTCCGGACGCGCAGGCCCAGCGGCCATGGCTCACGGGCCCAGCCGCTCCGCGGCACGCGGGATCTCCCCGGACCGGGACACGAACCCGCCCCCCCTGCATCGGCAGGCGGACTCCCAACCACTGCGCCACCAGGGAAGCCCCTAAAATGCTAATTTTTATGTGTATTTTACCACGATAAAAAAATGGGGAAAATAAAGACATAAGGGAACTGTCCACAAAATGCAATGTTGTATCTTTTTTGGAACCTGGCTTGAACAAATCAACTGTAAAAGTCCATTTTTGAGATAATTCAGGAAATTTGAATTTTGAGTGGCAACTAGATGATTTTAAAGAATTATAGTTTCAGAAAGAATTATCCACATGGGCACCAATAGATAAGGACAAGAACATTAATTTCATCATTAATTACGATTGCTCAAGCTTGATACTGCTGAAATGTCCATCAACATTTTAATGAAGGCTGTACTGTAGTATATTCAGACAAATAGAATATAGCAAAATAAGTGAACAATGGGTAAAGCTCACACACACAAAACAGAGTAAAAGAAATCACAGAGAAAAGTATTCATAATATACGTATTTCATTTCACATAAAGTTTTTTTTCTTTTCTTTTTTAAGGCCAAACTAATTTATGTTGTTAGAATTAAAGAGAAGAGGTTGTCTTTAAGAGTGTTGTCCAATTTAGAAAAAAGAAATGCAGGATACCCAGGTAAATGTAAATTTTAGATGAACAATGAAAATCTGTTAACTATGTACCAAATATTACATTTTGTATTTTATCTGGCAGCCGTACTTTGGGGAAACTGTAGATGATGTGGATAGGGAAGGGGTTTGAGGACTTAGGTGATGTTAAAACTGTTTTTTCTTTACTCGATTATGTTACATGTGTATTCACTTTCTGATGATTCACTGAGCTTTAGCTTATGAGCTTGCATTCATATTTTGTGTACTTTTGCTGATGTATGTTTTACTTCATAAAAACTTAACTATTCATGTTTAAATGTAATAGGTACACTGGAAGTAGTCAAAATAAAAATGGACTTGTCACGTAAATTAAAGAGAGGATTCAAACATGAGAATAGTGGAATTCCAGGAAATGAAAGATCCATTTTAGTGCAAAGAATGCATGTCCCATGATTTATTACAAGTGTTTGTAATAGAGAAATTCTAGTAAATTTTTTGGTTGTGATTTTTCTGTAACTCACCAGAAACGTACGTGTATTCTGTCTTAAGAACAAACCCAATTCAGTATTTATTTCTTTTGGCAAATGAGTTTTAAATTTACTGATATATCTTACAATAAACCTGCATTGTTTCTCAGTCAATATTACTTTTTAGCAAATGTTAGTAGGCCTGACCAGTCAATTCTCTATTCTCTAGAAGTAACTAACTAATCAGAACATGCCTTTACCTGCTAGTTACACTTGACTAATTAGTTCATGTAATACCCACGTGAGGTAGGAAAGTAAGCATTTTACTTCCAATTTTACAAATGAGGAAACAGATGCAAATGTGTTAGACCATTTTCCTGAGGCCATTCAGCAAATCAATTGGAGAAGCAATATTTAAACTAAAAGTTTCAATTCTTTCACTAATTTTCTATTGACTTGTTTTTGTCAGGCTGTTATCAACACATAAAAGCTAAAAGTCAAAAGTATTATTTTGTACAAAAAGTATTCTGTATTCACGTGAACAATTAGGATATTCAAAAATTATTCAGCCAAAAAAGAAAACGTTCTCATTTTTATACATTTGAATGAATGCTCATTTTCTTATCTAATTTCTGAATCAGTAGGAATATGAAGGTAAGATGTCATTACAGTTTTTATTGAAAGTTATATTTAAAGCACTGGATTTAGAATTTAGTACAGCAGACTGGGTTCTGGTCCCTCCCCTGGTAGTTTCAAAGGCTTTTGAATTAGGCAATTATTTAATCATGTAGAATTTTAATTTTACCATTTCTAAATAAGTGGAAATGGGAACAACTGGCCTGTTTATTTTAATTATTGTGAAGATTAAAGAAGACAGTTTTTATGAATGTGTTGTAAAATGGATAGCTTTGTATTTTTCTGTACTTTAGTGAGAATTTTTAGAAAAGGAAATAATTTACTTTAAAATAATCCTTAGGAAAATATTTCTGTAGTCATCCTGCTTTGCGTGTTTATCGAAACTATCTTAAAGTTCTAATGAATCTGTTTTTAAGTATATTTATGGAAAAGTAGAATGGTTTTAGATGATCAAGTGTAGAACTGAATACACATGAAAAGCTAATCTAGGCACTTTTTTTTCAGAGTATTTAAAAAATGTGGCAAAGCAGCTGAATAGTCATAATAGCTGGAGTTTACTGGGAACTTACTATTTTAAGACATTTTCATCTATGATATCATCTGATCCTTTCCACATCACTATTAGTTTACTATTATTTTCTCCATTGTCCAAACGAAGACACTGAGGCTAGGGAGTTTAATACCTAGTTTTACTCCTCTAGTATTACTTCAGTTTTACTCCTTCAGTACTTAGTAGCTGAGTAATACAAGCCAATTTTTTATGTCTCAGGTCCTCATTTGTATGCTTGGAGTAATAATTTACATTGTGTAAAGTGTTTATTTTAAATTTTTTAACACTTTAAAGAACTGATATCTTTTTTTGAAGTAGTAAGCTATCAATTAATAGCTATTGTTACACTCTACCACATGTAAATCAATATTCTTTTCAATGAGATATTTTTTTAGTAATTCAAATTTATTGTGACCCAGAGAAGATATTTATTTTATTTTATACTGTTGGGATGGTCAATTTCTCACTCTTCTTTAATAACAGAACCTTAACTTTGCACAGTGCAGCAATATTCTGAGTCCAAATTGCTATCTTTCTCAGACGCTCTTAGCTAGGGGAAGTATATGACACATTTCTGGCCAATGTAATGTAACCTGAAGATATCTAGAAAGTTTTTTCCCCCGATCTGGGTTCAGTATTTATTCTCTCTCTCTTGCCATTCTTTTTCTACCTATAACACCAATGTATGATTTAGAACAGCAATAGCCATCTGGAGACCATGACACATTAAACATAGGAATAGAAGCTAGCACAATAATGTTTCACTAATGGTTAGTGAAAAAGAAATTAAAAGATTGTGGGTCCCCGGTTGTATCAGTGAGCTGCACAATATGACTACTGAACTCTGGGTCTCTTGATTTCTTTTTGGTGATTGAAATAAACTTCCATATTCTACTATTTCTGGCTGAACACATTAGTAATTCAGTATGCTGACTAATGACTTAAGAATCATCGAGCTATGTGATTAAATTTTCCCTTTCCCTTAATAGATTCCCATAGGTAAATCTTCAATCATATTAAAGTTAAAATACTGACTGGTGATATGATTTAGGAGCAGTTCAAGTAATTGATAGATCCACTGTGGGTACACCATTAGTACTTAAACTATTCAAGGGAAGTTATCCTAACCTGGAGAAGTTCCCATTTGGAAATCAGCACTGCCATCTGCTGCAGATGGAAGCGTATGATCCCTTATAGTGATTTAATAAAGATTTTAGAATCCTGTGAGCATCACATGACATATAAATTGCATGAGTGCACACTCATTTGACCTCTTTGCCAATTTCATGACAATATTATCCTTATAGCCAGAATCATTCACTTGAAAACTTTTTAAATTAATTCTAAGAAAACAATAGCCTTTTTGAATCAGTGCAGTGTTGTTCCAAAAAAATGATCATTTTATAAAAAAGCATTTATTAATTAAAAATATAGTATTCCAAGGAAGCTGTCCCCAAATCAGAATATTACTCTATGAATTACTTCCTACAAGGTTGTAAGTACAAAGCAGTTCATCTTGCTCCCTTGAAAAGCAGACAACATCCTTATATATTTTGCAATGAAATTAGACTGTCTTCATATTTCCACTATATAAGAATGTGTGTGTGAAGGTCAAAGTTTTCTTTAACCCACTGTTGTTTTTTTCCTGTGCTTTCTACCAACATTTTGACCAAAAAGGAATTTTTTATTTGTTAGTTTTCAAATTACGGGACCAATGTATCAACATTGTATGTCCAACCATATTTTAACCATGCTCATATTTATATTTGTTTCAGACCTTATTTTGTTAAAATAATACACAGTTGTAACTCCTATGTATACCTCTATCTGAATGTATTTCATATACCTATATTTGTTAATATTCTCCTAAATTCAGAAGTGAAGTTTCTGAAGCAAAATATATTATTTACTTAAAGCCAATAATTTTACTGCTTTCCTTTTGCCCCAATTTTTACACCTCAGGTGATGCAATGAGAACCAGATGTATCCTACATGTAAGAGGGTCTACAGTAGGCAAGAAAACTTCAAAAAAAAAAAAAAAAGAAAGAATCTTGATGGTTACATAGGATAGAGAGGTTGCTCTTACCCTCAGCTTCTGATGAAATACTCTTGAAAATGTAACGAGTATAATCCTGTGTCCTCACTCTTTGGAAAGTAAATAAATCTCTCCAGAGGAGAAATAAGGCCAGTGTCTCCAACTTTAAAACCAAAGGATGTCTTTATGGTCCTGTGACTCTTCCTTCTTAGAAATATAACACATGCCTGTCTCTGGAGTTCTCTATTCAGTCATAAATTAACCTCAAAGTCTTGTCTTTTAGTTCAGGTCCCAAATTTCAGTAAAATTTGCTCAGGAAGCCCTAGTGGTATAGAAACATAAAATATTTTCTCTGTAACTTCATACTTCCCTCTTTCTTGCTTCTGGAGAAATAACTTCAATTCTACAAGTTATTGTATATCCTTCCAGTGTATGTGTTTAGAATTAATACCAAAAAAAAAAAAACCTTCAGAATTCTCTTATTTCATTCAAGCCACCATAACAAAATATCATAAACTGGGTGGCTTGTAAACAACAAATATTTACTTGTTTGCTTAGAGGCTGGGAAGTCTAAGAAAGGCACTGGCAGATTCAGTGTCTAGTGAGGGCAAGCATCCTTGTTCACACATGGTCCCTTCTTGCTTTGTCCTCACATAGTGAAAAGGATGAGCTAGCTCTCTGCGGTCTCTTTTATATGGGCAATAATCCCATTCATTAGGGCTCTGCCTCCATGATATAATCTCCCAAAGTCCTCACCTCCTAAAACTATCCCCTGAGGGGTTAAAATTTCAATGTATGAATTTGGAGGGGACTCAAACATTCAGACCATTGCAAGAAACTTTCATTTCATCAATTTTATGTATCTATTCAACTATTTCACATATACTAACACTTAGAATTGCTGGGATGCTACTAATATTAGCTTATAAAAGATTATAATTTCAGTCTTGCTTGCACTTTCTTCACTCTTGCTTGAAGCCAGATGCCTATTTTGAACTGCCTTGGAAAAGTCCACACGCAGGTAACTGAATAGAAGTGATAAGAGAGGTCTTCTTAATCTGGTTCCTGATTTAGGGGAAACATTCAGTATTTTACCATTAGCTATGATGTTAATTGTAGGGTTTTTGTTCTGCTAAAAGGATAAAGGCCTATTCACTCCTATGTAAGTATCTCTCTGTGCAACCAAATTGATTTAGAGAAGTGGCAAGAAAAACAAGAAATAAAATGTTATTTTCTATGGTGGCCTGGACTTAAGATTTCCTAACCTCAGAGATGCCTGCCTCCATTCTTCCCCCATCTTGGTAAAAATTTATTCTTTTGTAGGTAGGAAAGGAGAGAAGGAGGAGCTCAACCATACATAAGAAGAAAATACAATCCATGGCCCAGATAGTTGGACTCAGTCACAGGGCATTAAGGCTCTTCAGAAAAAAAGAGTTCTTCATAATCTGTGTATGACTGCTGAGAAAGCGGCTATAAAAAGGATTTCCACCCACGTTAGAAAACTGTGAAGAGACAGATAATAAATAATATTAAGCTTTGCAGGTGAATCAGGAGCGACATGACATTATTTCTTTTATCCCTGGAAGACTGATTACTTCCATGAAGAGCAGAGGAAGAAAGCAAATATATATATTTATTTTCAGTTATTATTTTCCAGGCTTTGAGCCACTTCAGATTCACAATTTTTCTATAATATAGTTATTACCAATCCAATTTTATAAATGAGTAAACACATACACATAAACAAAAGGTTTGGCTAATATGTGGTAGAAATGGAATTTGAACATGGATCTGACAACTAGTCAATTTTTAACCCAGTACTCATCCAATAAAGCACTGGTTTTCAACATTCTCAGTTTTGTTAAACAATCTAAAATATAGTTTTTGGCTCTTAATCATTATTTTACTCTTTACTACTTTGTTTTTATTTTAGTATTTACTGCCATGACTGAGTTTTCATAACATTGTGAGTGAAGGTTCTCATATATCTGAATAAATACAGATTTTTTAGTGTATTGATATTTCACCATGCATTTTATTTCTTACTTCCTGTACGTTCTACTAATACATTCACATCACATGATCTGTGTAATTTGATATTACTTTAGATAAATATCACCATGGTTGTACATATCCTCACAGTAGGGCCTATCAAATCACCCATGTTAACACAGAACTTTAAGTGAATGTTTAAAGACCAAACCTCCAGCTACTGCTAGAGTATATGATAACCATTTGGGGATTACCAACTATAGAAAGAAGAGACAAAAAGCTTAACTTCTGTGACAAAGGTTTAGAGATTAGGAGAGATTCCTTGCCAGATAATTTGGACACAGGCTTAGATGTTATCTTAATTACATGTGCAAGAGTAAGAAGTATATTTTACATAGCTTTCAGAGTTTTGTTTTTGAGAACTATACAGTATTAGTTCTGCATATTTGATTCCCAGCAGTGATGTTCACCATGATGTGTGAACAAGGAGAGCATGAGGTTATACAAAGCTGGAGGGCTTCTGCATTGTATTTGCTTAATTTTAAAGTACTATGGAGACCAAAGCATAAAATGTGTTGGGCAGTTGTTTTACAACTCACAGGTTTCTGATTGTACCAGTATAATCACAGACCTAAAATTTTGGTTTCTATCCATACTCAAGAATAGAAAAATGAATTTTCAGTATTGATCAACAATTTAAAGACTATGAGATACCGTGCACAGTCATCTTTTGGAAGATTATGAAAAAAACTAGAGCTGTATTAATGACAGAAATTTACCTAAATGTTCTTTCCTGAATTAAATTCATGAGGTGAATAAAAAATGTATTTTTTTAGATAAAACTAAAGATTCTAAAGAAAAGAAACAGATAATATGTTCCATGTGTGGAAATAATTGGTAAGAAGCATTATTGTTATTGAAAAATATATATTATTGAATATTTAAAATTTACAGATGAAATAGAATAAAATTATACTACTATTTTTAGAAGGCTTAATTTTTCTTATGGCTCCTGTAATCTCCTAAAAAATAACATTGGATTAATTTGATATTGAATAATAGTAATAAATATTTATGCTTGTCTGAACAGCAGAAGCCATTTGACTCCCATATAACCTCATTTTATACTGCACTTTTTGTGTTTACCCTGATACAAATTTTAAGAATAAAATTCCAAATGCAAATTAACAACTCTGTATATTTTATTAGGAAATAGAGGAGTTGTTAATATTTATAATTTTAGTGTACATTTGTGATCCTTTTAATTTTGAAAGCAACCATTAATGTGAAAACATTTTACGTTTAAATAGCATAAATCAAAGCAGAGTCAATCTCATCTTTTTCCTTCAAATTTTAATATTTCTGCTCCCCAGAGGATATATTTCATAGTGTGGTCTTCAAGTACTTTACCATGTACTTTGTACATAGTTAATCAATATAAACTACTGACAGTTATTGATCATTAGCTTCTCAGAGGTTTCTTAACCCTTAAATCACTCTAATAATGTCTCCATAAATTATGGATTGTTTACTATTACTCTTCCTTGTGTACTGTAGCCATCATGCTGCTAAGTCATTATTATCTTTGCCGTCAGTGGAAAAATATCATCTTTGTGTAAAGGACATAATTCTCATTTCAACCAACATTGGTATTCTCTATGCAATCAAGACTCTTCCCTCTCTCTCTTTTAAACGACTAATGACAATTGCATCTTTAACATCATGGGTTACATTTAATTCATAGTAAATGATGAGCAAATGTGTAGAATTCTTGAAATTTTTGAAAATTTTATCAATCAGTATTACTAATGCATTTTCATAATTTGTTGAAATTGGATAAAATAACTTTGAAACAATTTTACAGAATCTATATAAATATATATCAAGGTCTGATGAAATATATTTTCCTGTTCATTTGATCTACTCAGTCTTTAGTCATTTCTAGAAATGGGGAGCTATTCATATTTCAGAGAAGTAGATAAATAGTCCCAAGTCAATTTTAGGACTACTGACTCTTTGATAAAGCTGCTGTAGAAACTGAAGACATATTATATATATATATATACACATATGTTTTAGTAAGGAAGATGTTTTAAAGTATTTGTAACTCACCCCTAAAATACAAAACCCTAATAATATATATATACACATATATACACGTACATATATATACATGTACATATATATACTTCCCTCGCAGTTTAAGACTCTGCACTTCCACTGCAGGGGACGCGGGTTCCATCCCTGGTCAGGCAACTAAGATCCTGCATGCTGTACGGTGTGGCCAAAAAATAAAAAAATAAAAAATAAAACTATGAAACTCAGTTCTAGGAGGGGGTAGTACCATGGTACCCAACTCCACGAGAGTGCCTGCAACACTTCAGCCTAGTCAGCATTGATTATTGCAATAAAAAGAAAAAAACAAAAGCTTTACTAATTAAAGTTATATATATTCAATACATACACACATATATACATGCACATATATACATGTGTGTATGTACACATATATGTATATATATGTACGTGTGTATGTATGTATATATATTCTTAGGGTTTTGTACTTTAGGGTTGAGTTACACACACTTCAAAATATCTTCCTTGATATTTTACAACAATCTATTGTTTTTGGAGCTTTGGACTAAAAAAGCAATGAAAGTTAGAAATATTGAAGGCTGAGGTCAGTACAAGTGAAAAGAAGATGAAGAGGGAAAGTAGTTTTTAATCCTTATATTACAAACTTCTCTGTTCCTCTTGCTCCTTCTTTTCTTTTTTCCTTTTCTTATCCTTCTCTATCCTAGCCTCCTCTTCCTTTTCTCCTACTCTTCATCTTCATCTTTTTCTTCATCTTACTTTTTAGATAGTGAATTACTTTTGACACTGTCATGCCTGAAGCAATTCATATTTATCATCTGGAACTAATGTAATGAATCATATGACACTCTTATATTGAATAAAAATGAAGATATTATTTAAATTTTTTAAATGAAAAAACTAGTCCCAAGTCAGGAAAAAAAAAATTTTTACATAATTGTACTTTATTTTAGTAATTGTTTTAGGAACTGGGGTTTTCTTGTGAACATGATACAGCTTCTATCTCAGGGAGTTTTTAAACTAGATAGACATTGCTGCATCATATGCTAAATTAGAATAAGAAAGAACTGATTGCAAGTAAAGCACAAAAGTAGGGGAGCACTTTACTAAAGTTTTGGTTTGAAAGATATCCTAGTCAACAATGTATAAGCTAAGATATGAAGGATGCATTGTGATTAAACAGATAAAGTGAGAATATGAAAGGGAAGAGAAAGTTTTCCACATAGGGTAAATAGCACTCATTTATTCATGCATTCAATAACAATTTCTTTTCAATACCTACTATGTCGTATACATTTTTCTAGGCATTATGGATCCAAAGTTGGAGGAGAAATAACATCGAGTCTCTGCCATTACAAAACTTACAATCTTGTAGCAGAGAGGCATTTATAAAAGAATCACAGTAATATATGTATAATTGTATCTGTATTATATATCTGTATTATATTAGCACATATAAATATGAGCAAATATTTAAGTGGAAGATCGGGAGTTGATAGGCAAATGCTGTGTTTGTGGTGGTGGTTGCATAGGAAGTAGGGAGTGGGAGTAGGGCACATCATATTCAGATGTGCTGTGGTGGAAGTGTAAGTAAGGGTCATATCTTCATTTCCAAAAAGATTAATGAGTCTAGAAGAAGGCAGTATTATTGAAGCGGATCCCGTGTTGATTCAGAGAGGAGATTATTGCAATAATTTAGTAATTGTACTTTCTTAAAAGTTGTATGAATATAGTTGAAGACAAAGAAAATATTTAAAAATTATCCAAGTGTGAAAAATCAATGACTGGTCATTATCTACCATAGTCAAATCTATAAATACATTATAATCCAAAAATTAGACTTATAGATAAATCCAACAGACTTATATGTACATATGGGCACCAAAAAGACTCACAAGGGCTTCCCTGGTGGCGCAGTGCTTGAGAGTCCGCCTGCCGATGCAGGAGACGCGGGTTCGTGCCCCGGTCCGGGAAGATCCCACATGCCGCGGAGCGGCTGGGCCCGTGAGCCATGGCCGCTGGGCCTGCGCGTCCGGAGCCTGTGCTCCGCAAATGGGAGAGGCCACAACAGTGAGAGGCCCGCATAACGCAAGAAAAAAAAAAAAAAAAAAAGACTCACAAAAAATGTTAACACTAGGCTCAGTGTAACAGCCAAAAATTTGAAATAACTGAAAAAGTCATCAACAGAATAATGGATAATTAAATTTTGTATATTCATACAATGGAATAATATACAGAACTGAAAAATTAATGAACCACTGCTGTAAGCAAAAATATGGTTGAATGTTGCAAACATAATGTTGAGTGAAAAAAAGACATACAAACAAATACATAATATATGAATCCATTTTATAAAGTGCAGAGTTACTCAAAACTAATTCATGGTCTTAGAGATCAGGATAGTATTTATTTGGGGGGAGGATAGAAGGATAGTAACAAGGAAGAAACATGAATAGGTTTTTCCAGTGCTGGGAATTGTATGATAATTTACTGAGCTCTGTACTGATGATTTGTATTTTTGTATTTATATGCATTGTACTTTAATTTAAAATAAAGGTTTTAAAATAAATAATGAAAATTAGAAATAGTTTTCATACACAGAAATGGGTAAAGTGGAGCCAAGAAGGTCCTAGTGTTCTAGAATTATATGTGTTTTTGGCATTCACTTAGAGGATATTAGAGGAAGCCCTGGGTTCAGCCACAGTAGAAATGATTATTTTCAGTTTTGAATATTTGGAGCTCAGTGTGCCTTTTTCACATCTAAGTGGACATGTAAAGGAGGCAGGGAATGGGTATAAGTTTCACAGCTCATAGAGGAGCTCTGGGCTAGAGAAATAAATTTGTAAGTTCATGTACATATAGGTATAAAAATAAAATCATGTGAATACCTAGGATTGGCAACTGAGCAAATTTAGAGTTTGAAAGAAAGTGGGTATGGAGTCAGCATATATAAATAATTTTTTAAATCAAATTCGTCTCGATGGGGAAAAGAAAGCTAAAAGAGAGACCAGTGTGTCTGGAATAGAGAGAAGGGGAGTGGTAAGAAATGTGATCAGGTTTGTTATTGGTGGGGACTTCATTTAAGAGCTGTGGTATTGCACAAAGGGAAGCAAAAAGAGAAAAGAAAAAAATGCTAGATGACAGACCCTGGGGCAATCTATCATTTAGAAGTCTGCACTGAACGGACCTCAGGTAAGACAAAACCCAGTCAGTTTTGATATATAGAAGAAGGCAAGAAACATTATGTCCCTGTCTTTCAGAGGCTGACTACATTAAGGATGCATGAATGTAGGTAGATCTAAAGTTCTACTTTTGAAAAAAATAAGGAAGCTCACATTTAATTTCTCCTCTTGTTGGTAATGTGGTATGGTAGACAAGCTTAGAAGTATCTGGAATTTGAGACTAAAATAAATCAACATAGCTGAAGCATAAATTTTGGATGATAAGGAGAAAGAACAAGGGCAAGAGGTAATGCTTATTTATTAGAATGAAGTAAGAATAAGCAACAACCAGAGGAGTAAAGAACTTGAATAGCATGGGAAATAGTGTGCTTATTTATAAGCATATTGCCTTATAAAGGCACTGGAGAGAATATTAAAATGCTTAAGGAGGAAATGGACATATTGAAGGATTTTGTCTCTTCCTATATCTATTCTGTATGTTTACTGCAGAAATTCACTATGGCTTATAGAACTAATATGCACATGTTTTGCATACATGCTTCTCCACTGCATTCTAGTTTTTAAAAGAATATAAATGGATGTAAACTGCTGATTAAAAAATTGAAGACAGTTTTCATCTATAATTGGTGTGTGTCAGTTAAGGAGAAAGTAAGCTAATATACTCAATTCCTATATGAGAGAGAGCTAAAGCCAATATCATATATAAGTTAATAAAAATGTATATAGAGAAGAAAAATGCACATCCCAGTGTCATAGGGAGCACTGATAAAAAGAGAGAATCTTCAGAAAAAAATCTGATTAAGAAACTGAACAATCAAAAACAGTGAAGAATTACTGATTCTGCCAGCTATATATTGTACAGAGTTCAGGAGTAAAGATAAATATACCTAATATTGCTATTCTTTCTCTCTCTCTCTTTCTTCTCTTATCTTTCTCTCTTTTTCCTCTTTCTTAAAATATTGTTTCTTTGCCTGATTTCCAGTAATTAAGAAGCAAAAAGTGGAAAAAATGAAATAAATAGATAAAGCAATTCTCATAAACAATTTTGTGAGGAAAATGTGAAAAACATATACAAAAAAATATGCAAGCATATAAGCATCATGACTAAGGCCCTGTTAATGAAAAGTAGCAGAAAAGTAAAGAGCTGAAACAGACCTGAATATACTTCAATACTGGCATTATCAGACACAAATTATCTAAAAATAATGCTTTACCATATACAAAGAAATGTTTTTTTTTTAATTTTCATTTTTTTTTTAATTTTTTGAAATTTATTTTTGACTGTGTTGGGTCTTTGTTACTGTGCGTGGGCTTTCTCTAGTTGCAGTGAACGGGGGCCACTCTTCGTTGCGGTGTGCAGGCTTCTCATTGCAATGGCCTCTCTTGTTGTGGAGCACAGGCTCTAGAGTGCAGGCTCAGTAGTTTTGGTGCACGGGCTTAGTTGCTCAGTGGCATTTTGGATCTTCCCGGACCAGGGCTTGAACTCATGTCCCCTGCATTGGCAGGTGGATTCTTAACCACTGCACCACCAGGGAAACCCCAAAGAAATGTTTTAAAAAATCTGCTAGGAACTAAAAATTACCCAAAAAACTAATGTATTTGAGGAAAATAAGTAAGCCTTCTAGAAATGTATTTATCTGTCTTATCTATCTACATAATAATTGAAATAAAAATCTCCAGTGAATTTATTTAACATCAGATTAGACAGAAACATATGAAAAGGAAATTGGCAATCTAGAAGGATTTTTACAGAATGGAACACATAAAAGTGAAAAAATGAAAAGTAAAAAAAAGAGTTAAGAAGAACTAGGGGGCTTCTGTGCACAGCGATGAAGAGTGGCCCCCGCTCGCCGCAACTAGAGAAAGCCCTCGCACAGAAACGAAGACCCGACACAGCCAAAAATACATAAATTAATTAATTAATTAATTTAAAAAAAAAGAACTAGGGATGAGGTAAAGATCTAACATATATATAATTGGATTTTCAAAAAGAAAAGAGAGAAAGAACGGGTAGATGAAATATTTGGAGTGAATGAATATCTGAAACTTTTCTGAAGTTGGTAAAATTAATCAATCCATATATTCAAGATGACTAACAAATCACAAAAATAATACATACTTCCAGACTCCTGGAAGAGAGCTTAGAAGTCACCACTTTATCCTAACAAAAAAAACCTGAACAAATGGAAAAATCAAAAATTGATCTTAGCTCTACCAGAGAAATGAGGTCTCAGGGCATATCACTGCCTCCAAAATTGAAGAGACAGGAGGATACAGAGAATCACAACTTAGCTGAGAAGAAACTCACAGGCTGAAATCTCCCCTGAAACCAATGCTTAGTAGCAAAATCTGAACTGTAATTGATGAATTTCCAAAGGCTCAGTGTGACAGCCTGAGAGGTAAAAACTTGGGGATGAGCCCACAATTTCATGAGTAAACAAACCCTAGAGTTCTACCAGGTTGTTACAGAGAATATCATAGAAAAATCCATTCTGGCTTCTATCAGGAGGAGGGGGAAAAGTAACCATTTTGAAATAGCCAGAGCATTCTGTTCTTCTAAAAAAGGCCTACCCTCAAGAGAAACTGTTGGGTTGAACTTTTTGGCCAACCCAATATTTTACCAGAACTTAACCTATTGGAGTTTCATCAGAATCTAACATACCTGGTGAAACAGAAATACCCAACTCAAAGCCCCTCTAGCCATCCTTTCCCACCTGAGGCAAGAGAAAAGAACTGAGATGCAACTGTGAAATTCATAGCCTAAGGGCCTAGCTCACTAAAAGATTGAGACCTAATCATAATACAGGAATATCCCCCTATCCCACATTTCTTACCACCATGTTATTGAAGGCCTGTTTACCTGAGTTGCTTTTACCTAGTATATCATGTCCAGCCTTTACTCCCCAAATTACAAGACATACCAAAAGGCAAAACAAACAAAGAAACAAAAAAAAACACAGTTGTAACAGACAGAGCAAGACTGTTAGAACTAGACTCAGACATAGCAGAGAATTTGAAAATATCAGACTGTAAGAATAAACAAACAAACAAAAAACTATGATTGATATGCTAAGGATTCTAATGGAAAAGATAGACAACATTTGACAGCAAATTGGTAATGGAAATTCTAAGAAAAAAAGATATATTAGAGATATTAAAAACAATACCTTATAACAGAACAAAAGATCTTTAATGGGTTCATTAATAGATTGGACACAGTTGAGGAAAGAATCTCTGAGCATAAGGATCTGTCAATAGAAACTTCTAAAACTGAAATGCAAGTAGAAAAAAGATGGAAAAGAAAAAAAAGAACAGACTGTCTAAGAACTGTGGGACAACAACAAAAGATATATCAAATGCACAGTGGGAATAGCAGAAGGAGAGGAGAGAGGAGCAGAAGAAATATTAGGAAATAATCAGAATTTCCCCCAATTAATGTCACATACCAAACCAAAGAGCCAAGAAGTTCAGAAAACACTAAGCAGGATAAATGCTGAATAAACTACATTTAGAATATCATATTTAAACTGCAGAAAGTCAAAGATAAAAAAAATTCTGAAAGTATCCAGGGGCTGGGGGTGGCCGAGTGGGGAAACCTTAACTACAGAGGAGCAAAGATGAGACCATCCAAATTCTGCTTATAAACTGTTCAAGCCAAAAGAAATGAGTAAAATATTTAGTATTCAAAAAAAGAAAAATCTCCCAACATAGAATTCTTCAAAATATCCTTCAAAAGTAAAGGGGAAATAAAGACTTTCTCAGACAAATAAAATTGAGATTTGTTACCAGTAGATCTGTCTTTCAAGAAATATTAAAAAGTTCTTCAGAGGAAAGGAAAATGATATGGGTCAGAAACTTGGGTCTACATAAAAAAAGGAAGATCATCGAAGAAGGAATAAGTGAAGGTAAAATAAAAACTTTAATTTTATAATTCTTAATTGATCTAGCAGAGAATAATTTGTTTAAAATAATAATAACAATGTATTGGATGACTGTAACTTACATATGAGTGAAATGAGCATCATCAATGTTTTGATGGATGGGAGAGAGGAATTAAAGATAGTTTGTTATTATAAGGTAATTTCACTACCTGTGAAATGGTATAGTTTTATTTGAAATTTATCTGATAAAAGCCTTATCTAAAATATTCAAAGAACTCTTAAATCTCAACAATGAGAAAATGAGCAACCCAGTTTAAAAACAGGTAAAAGATCTATACAGATGCTTCACCAAAGAAGATACACAGATGGCAAATAAGCATGTGAAAAGATATTTCATATCATATATCATTTGGAAAATTAGAACAGTGAGGTACCACTACACACAACTATAATGGTCATAACTCAGAACACTGAAAATACCAAAGGCTGATGAGGATGTGGAGGTACAGGAGCCCTCATACACTGCTGGTGGAAATGCAAAACAGTACAGCTACTTTGGAAGACAGTTCAGTGGTTTCTTAGAAAACTAAACATACTCTTGCTGTGTTTATCCAGCTATTGTACTCCTTGATATGTACCCAAAGGAGCTGAAAATTTATGTTCTTACAGAGATCTGAATATGGATGTTTATAGCAGATTTATTCAGCATAGTTTTGGAAGTCCTAGCCATGAAAATAAGAGGAGAAAAAGAAATAAAAGGAATCCAAATTGGAAAAGAAGAATTAAAACTGTCACTGCTTGCAGATTACATGATACTATACATAGAAAATCCTAAAGATGCTACCAGAAAACTACTAGAGCTCATCAATGAATTTGGTAAGGTTGCAGTATACAAAGTTAATACACAGAAACCTGTTGCATTTCTATACATTAACAATGAAAGATCAGAAAGAGAAATTAAAGAAACAATCCAATTTATCACTGCATCAAAAAGAATAAAATACTTAGGAATAAATCTACCTAAGGAGGCAAAAGACCTGTACTCTGAAAACTATGAGATGCTGATGAAAGAAATCAAAGAGGACACAAACAGACGGAACGATATACCATGTTCTTGGATTGGAAGAAAGAATGTTGTCAGAATGGCTATAGTACCTAACATAATCTACAGATTCAATGCAATCCCTGTCAAATTGCCAATGGCATTTTTCCAGATCTAAAACTAAAAAACCTTAAAATTTGTATGGAAACAAAAGACCCCAAATAGCCAAAGGAATCTTGAAAAGAAAAAATGGAGCTGGAGGAATCAGGCTCCCTGACTTCAAACAATGCTATAAAGCTACAGTAATCAAAACACTATGGTACTGGCACAAAGACAGACTTATAGATCAGTGAAACAGAATAGAAAGCCCAGAAATAAGCCCATGCACCTATGGCCAATTAATCTACGACAAAGGCAGCAAGAATATACAATGGAGAAAAGGCAGTTTCTTCAATAAGTGGTGCTGGGAAAATGGGGCAGCTACATGTAAACAAATGAAATTAGAACACTCATTAACATCATACACAAAACTAAACTCAAAATGGATTAAAAACCTAAATGTAAGATTGAATACTGTAAAACTCTTAGAGGAAAACATAGACAGAACACTCTCTGACATAAATTGCAGCAAAACCTTTTTTTGATCCACCTCCTCAAGTAATGAAAATAAAAACAAAAATAAACAAATGGGGCCTAGTTAAACTTAAAAGCTTTTGCACAGCAAAGGAAACTATAAACAAAAAGACAACCTCAGAATGGGAGAAATTATTTGCAAACAAAGTGACCGACAAGGGATTAATCCCCAAAATAAACAGCTCATGCAGCTCAATAAGCAAAAAAACAACCCAATCAAAAAATGGGTGGAAGATCTGAATAAACATTTCTCCAAAGAAGACATACAGGTGGCCAAAAAGCACATGAAATGACTCTCAACATCACTAATTATTAGAGAAATGCAAATCAAAACTGCAATGAGGTATCACCTCACATGGGTCAGAATGGCAATCATCAAAAAGTTTACAAACAAAAGCTGGAGAGGGTGTGGAGAAAAGGGAACCCTCCTACACTGTTGGTGGGAATGTAAATTGGTATAGCCACTATGGAGAACACTATGGAGTTTCCTTAAAAATCTAAAAATAGAGCTACCACATGACCAAGTAATCCCACACCTGGGCATATATCCAGAGAAAACCATAATTTGAAAAGATACATGCACCCCAGTGTTCATTGCAGCACTGTTTACAATAGCCAAAACATGGAAGCAACCTAAATGTCCATCAACAGATGAATAAAGAAGATGTGGTACATATATGCAATGGAATATTACTCAGCTATTAAAAGAAATGAAATAATGCCATTTACAGCAACATGGATGGACCTAGAGATTATCATACTAAGTGAAGTAAGTCAAAGACAAATATCATATGATATCACTTACATGTGGAATCTAAAAAATGATGCAGATGAACTTATTTACAAAACAGAAACAGAGTCACAGACTTAGAAAATAAACTTTTGGTTACCAAAGAGGAAAGCTACAGTGGAAGGAAAAATTAGGAGTTTGGGATTAACATATACACGCTGCTGTATATAAAATAGATAATCAGCAAGCACCTACTATATATCACAGGGAAACTCTACTCAATACTCTGTAATAGCCTATATTTGGAAAACAAAATATATATATATATATATATATGTATAACTAATTCACTGCTGTACACCTGAAGCACAACATTGTAAATCAACTATATTCCAATATAAAATAAAAATTTTAAAAACAGAAGGAAAAACATCAAATATAAGAAAAAGGGAAAAAACATAAAATTGACTAGCATAAGTGTAAAGACTGATCAATTCATCCTCTTTAAAATTTAGTAATCATCTAGTTCATAATAATATACCTACTTTATTTGCTTTTCTTTATGAACTATTGTATATACTTCATAAGAAAATAGAAATGAAAGAAATGAACAGCATAGAAAATTGCTACAATGAGACTTCTATTGAAAATATTAACTCGAGTATAAAATCATTGTTACCTCCTGTTGCAACTATTTAGACTCTTACTAAGTTTACAACAGTTACTTCTCATGGAATTTGCTTCTCTCCTGAAGAGAATGTTAACTCCAGTCAGGTATTTTATTTGTGCTTCTCCTCCTCCTCCCACTCCAGCTCTTCCTCTGTTTTAAATTTCATAGCTGTGTAAAGTCATTCAGAGCCATGGATGTTCTTAACATAATGTATAGGACAATATATGTAAAAAAAAGATAACATACAGTGCTTTAGAATGGACACCGACAAATTAACATAACCCATGGCTATGAAAGGGGGTCATTTCTCTAAAGTAAATGAATGTATATTCACTTATGAACATCTTGCAACTTTGTAGGAGCTAATAATTTCTCCAGCATATCATGAATAAAATACCTATCAGATATATAAGTGCAAACAAACCATAGCATATGGACTTGTTCTTTAAAAAGATTATCAACAACATGTAAATCATGTTCTGCATTTCTTTGATGGGATTAAATTGTTAGAATGGGAAAGCTAGAGGTATTTATTTGCTTTTTTCTGACAGCATCACTTGCTTCACGTTGCACTGCTTCCCATAGGAATTACTGCTGGCTGCCACATTCATTTGGCTCTCTTCGCATGACAAAAAAGCTAGGCTCCATTAAAGTATCATTTGCAATGAATTTAGATCCTTCCTCAGGGATATATCTAACCATTAAACATTATGCAGGAAGACTGACTTAAAAAAGACTACTATTCTTTGGATTCCAAGCTGCATTCAAAAATAGTCAAGGATAAAATAGAAATATTTGACAGAGAAAATGAGATAAATTAAGTTTCACATGATCTTGAGAAGCCACTTCTAAATTCCAGTTAAAATTGCTAGAGAAAGCCTATGAAATTTAGGAGATAATCAAAAGGCTATTATTTTATATTTATCTGTTTGTGTTCTTCACACAAAAAACCTAATGTTGTAGCATCAGATAGAAATTAAGAATAGCTTTAAAGTTCAAGAAATATTAAGTTAAGCTTTGTTAATATGATCATTTCTCTTATAGAAAGTGGAGATATCAATTCAAAAATGTGAACAAAAGCAAAAAATTAAATTAAATTAAATTTTTTTATAAAGCAGGTTCTTATTAGTTATCTATTTTATACATATTAGTGTATCTATCTCAATCCCAATCTCCCAATTCATCCCACCGCCACCACCACCACCACCCCACTGCTCTCCCCGCTTGATGTCCATATGTTTGTTCTCTACATCTGTGTCTCTATTTCTGCCTTGCAAACCAGTTCATCTGTACCATTTTTTCTAGATTCCTCATATATGCCTTAATATATGATATTTGTTTTTCTCTTTCTGACTTACTTCACTCTGTATGAGAGTCTCTAGGTCCATCCACATCAATACAAATGACCCAATTTCATTCCTTTTTATGGCTGAGTAATATTCCATTGTATATATGAACCACTTCTTCTTTATCCGTTCGTCTGTTGATGGGCATTTAGGTTGCTTCCATGATCTGGCTATTGTAAATAGTGCTGCAATGAACATTAGGGTGCACGTCTTTTTGAATGACGGTTTTCTCAGGGTATATGCCCAGTAGTGGGATTGCTGAGTCATATGGTAATTCTATTTTTAGTTTTTTGAGGAACCTCCATACTGTTCTCCATAATGGCTGTATCAATTTACATTCCCACCAACCATGCAAGAGGGTTCCCTTTCCTCCACACCCTCTCCAGCAATTTTGTTTGTAGATTTTCTGATGATGCCCATTCTGACTGGTGTGAGGTGATATCTCATTGAGGTTTTGATATGCATTTCTCTAATAATTAGTGATGTTGAGCAGCTTTTCATGTGCCTCTTGGCCATGTGTATGTCTTCTTTGGAAAAATGTCTATTTAGGTCTTCTGCCCATTTATTTGATTGGGTTGTTTGTTTTTTTGATATTGAGCTGCATCAGCTGTTTATATATTTTGGAGATTATCCTTTGTCCATCGATTCATTTGCAAATATTTTCTCCCATTCTGGGGACTGTCTTTTCATCTTGTTTATACTTTCCTTTGCTGTGCAAAAGCTTTTAAGTTTCATTAGGTCCCATTTGTTTATTTTTGTTTTTCTTTCCATTACTCTAGGAGGTGGGTCAAAAAAGATCTTTCTGTGATTCAAGTCAAATAGTGTTCTTTGTATGTTTTCCTCTAAGAGTTTTATAGTGTCCAGTCTTATACTTAGGTCTTTAATCCATTTTGAGTTAATTTTTGTGTATGGTGTTAGGGAGTGTTCTAATTTCATTCTTTTACATGTACCTGTCCAGTTTTCCCTGCACCACTTATTGAAGAGGCTGTCTTTTCTCCACTGTATATTCTTGCCTCCTTTATCAAAGATAAGGTGACCATATGTGCATGGGTTTACCTCTGGGCTTTCTATCCTGTTCCAGTGATCTATATATCTGTTTTTGTGCCAGTACTATATTGTCTTGATTACTGTAGCTTTCTAGTATACTCTGAAGTCAGGGGGTCTAATTCCCTTTTTTTCCCTCAAGACTGCTTTGGCTATTCAGGGTCCTTTGTGTCTCCATATAAATTTTAAGATTTTTTTCTTCTAGTTCTGTAAAAAATGCCATTGGTAACTTGGTAGGGATTGCATTGATTCTGTAGATTGCTTTGGGTAGTACAGTCATCTTCACAATACTGATTCTTCTAAATCAAGAACATGGTATATCTCTCCAACTGTTTGTGTCATCTTTGATTTCTTTCATCAGTGTATTATAGTTTTCTGCATACAGGTCTTTTGTCTCCCTAGGTAGGTTTATTCCTAGGTATTTTATTCTTTTTGTTGCAGTGGCAACTGGGAGTGTTTCCTTAATTTCTCTTTCTGATCTTTTGTTGTTAGTGTATAGGAGAGCAAGAGATTACTGTGCATTAATTTTGTATCCTGCAACTTTACCAAATTCGTTGCTTAGCTGTAGTAGCTTTCTGGAGGCATCTTTAGGATTCTCTATGTATAGTATCATGTCATCTGCAAACAGTGACAGTTTTACTTCTTCTCTTCCAATTTGGATTCCTTTGATTTCTTTTTCTTCTCTGATTGCTGTGGCTAGGACTTCCAAAACTATGTTGAATAAGCGTGGCTAGAGTGGACATTCTTGTCTTGTTCCTGATCTTACAGGAAATTCTTTCAGTTTTTCATGATTGAAAATGATGTTGGCTGTGGGTTTGTCATATATGGCTTTTATTATGTTGAGGTAGTTTGCTTCTATGCCCAGTTTCTGGAGAGTTTTTATGATAAAAGTGTATTGAATTTTGTCAAAAGCTTTTTCTGCATCTATTGAGATGATATGGTTTTTATTCTTCAATTTGTTAATATGGTATATCACATTGATTGATTTGCATATATTGAAGAATCCTTGCATCACTGGGATAAATCCCACTTAATCATGTTGTATGATCCTTTTAATGTGTTGTTGAATTCTGTTTGCTAGTATTTTGTTGAGGATATTTGCATCTATATTCATCAGTGATATTAGTCTGTAATTTTCTTTTTTTGTAGTATCTTTTTCTGGTTTTGGTATCAGGATGATGGTGGCCGCATAGAATGAGTTTGTGAGTGTTCCTTCCTCTGCAACTTTTTGGAAGAGTTTGAGAAGGATGGGTGTTAGCTTTTCTCTAAATGCTTGATAGAATTCACCTGTTAAGCCATCTGGTCCTGGACTTTTGTTTGTTGGAAGATTTTTAATCACAGTTTCAATTTCAGTGCTTGTGATTGGTCTAATCATATTTTTTATTTCTTCCTGGTTCAGTCTTGGAAGATTATACCTTTCTAAGAATTTGTCCATTTCTTCCAGGTTGTCCATTTTATTGGCATAGAGTTGCTTGTAGTAGTCTCTTAGGATGATTTGTATTTGTGCAGTGTCTGTGGTAACTTCTCCTTTTTTCTTTCTGATTTTATTGATTTGAGTCCTCTCCCTCTTTTTCTTGAGTCTGTTTAAAGTTTTATCAATTTTGTTTATCTTCTCAAAGAACCAGATTTTAGTTTTATTGATCTTTGCTATTGTTTTCTTTGTTTCTACTTCATTTATTTCTGCTCTGATATTTGTGATTTCTTTCCTTGTACTAACTTTGGGTTTTGTTTGTTCTTCTTTCTCTAGTTACTTTAGGTGTAAGTGTAGACTGTTTATTTGAGATTTTTCTTTTTTCTTGAGGTAAGATTGTATTGCTATAAACTTCCCTCTTAGAACTGCTTTTGCTGCATCCCATAGGTTTTGGGTCATCGTGTTTTGGTTGTCATTTTTCTCTAGGTATTTTTTGATTTCCTCTTTGATTTCTTCAGTGATCTCTTGGTTATTTAGTAATATATTTTTTAGCCTCCATGTGTTTGTGGGTTTTTCCCTGTAATTTATTTCTCATCTCATAGCACTGTGGTTGGAAAAGATGCTTGATATGATTTCAATTTTCTTAAATTTACCAAGGCTTGATTTGTGACCAAAAATGTGATTTATCCTGGAGAATGTTCTATGTGGACTTGAGAAGAAAGTGTCCTCTGCTGTTTTCAGATGGAATGTCCTTAAATATAAATTAAATCTATCTGGTCTATTGTGTCATTCAAAGCTTGTTTTTCCTTACTAATTTTGTGTCTCAATGATCTGTCCTTTGGTGTAAGTGAGGTGTTAAAGTCCCCCACTATTTTTGTGTTACTGTTGTTTTCCTCTTTTATAGCTGTTAGCATTTGCCTTATGTATTGAGGTGCTCCTATGTTCGGTGCATATAAATTTATAATTGTTATATCTTCTTCTTGGATTGATCCCTTGATCATTATGTAGTGTCCTTCCTTGTCTCTTATAACATTCTTTATTTGAAAGTCTATTTTATCTGTTATGAGTATTGCTACTCCAGCTTTCTTTTGACTTGCATTTGCATGGAATATCTTTTTCCATCCCCTCACTTTCAGTCTGTATGTGTCCCTAGGTCTGAAGTAGGTCTCTTGTAGACAGCATATATATGGATCTTGTTTTTGTATCCATTCAGCAAGCCTCTGTCTTTTGGCTGGAGCATTTAATCCTTTCACATTTAAGTTAGTTATCGATATGTATGTTCCTATTACCATATTCTTTATTGTTTTGGATTTGTTTTTGTAGGTTCTTTTCTACTCTTGTGTCTCCCACATACAGAAGTTCCTTTAGCATTTGTTGTAGAGCTGGTTTGGTGATGCTGAATTCTCTTAGCTTTTGCTTGTCTGTAAAGCTTTCGATTTCTCCATCAAATCTGAATGAGATACTTGCCGGGTAGAGTAATCTTGATTTTAGGTTGTTCCCTTTCATCACTTTAAATATATCGTGCCACTCTCTTGTGGCTTGTAGAGTTTCTGCTGAGAAATCAGCTGTTAACCTATAGGAGTTCTTTTGTATGTTATTTTCCATTTTTCCCTTGTAGCTTTTAATAATTTTTCTTTGTCTTTAATTTTTGTCAATTTTATTACTATGTGTCTTGGCCTGTTTCTCCTTGGGTTTATCCTGCTGACACTCTACACTTCCTGGGCTTGGATGGATATTTCCTTTCCCATGTTAGGGAAGTTTTCGACTGTAATCTCTTCAAATATTTTCTTGGGTCCTTTCTCTCTCTCTTCTCCTTCTAGGACCCCTATGATGCAAATGTTTGTGCATTTAATGTTGTCCCAGATGTATCTTAGGCTGTCTTCATTTCTTTTCATTCTTTTTCCTTTATTCTGTTCTGTGGCAGTGAATTCCACCATTCTGTCTTCCAGGTCACTTCTCTATTCTTCTGCCTCAGTTTTTCTGCTATTGATTCCCTCTAGTGTATTTTTTATTTCAGTTATTGTATTGTTCATCTCTGTTTGTTTGTTCTTTAATTCTTCTAGGTCTTTGTCAAACATTCCTTGCATCTTCTCAGCCTTTGCCTCCATTCTTTTTCCGAGGTCCTGGATCATCTTCACTATCATTATTCTAAATTCTCTTTCTGGAAGGTTGCCTATCTCCACTTCATTTAATTGTTTTTCAGGGGTTTTATCTTGTTCCTTTATCTGGTACATAGTCCTCTGCCTTTTCATTTTGTCTGTCTTTCTGTGAACTTGGTTTTTGTTTCACAGGCTGCAGGATTGTTCTTCTTGCTTCTGCTCTGTGCCCTCTGGTGGATGAGGCTATCTAAGGGGCTTATGCAAGCTTCCTGATGGGAGGGACTGGTGGTGGGTAGAGCTGGCTGTTGCTCTGATGGGAAGAGCTCAGTTAAACTTTAATTCCCTTGTCTGCTGATGGGTGGGGCTGAGTTCCCTCCCTGTTGGTAGTTTGGCTTGAGGCGACCCAACACTGGAGGCAACAGGCTCTTTGGTGGGGCTAATGGCAGACTCCTGGAGGGCTCTTGCTAAGGAGTACTTCCCAGAACTTCTGCTGCCAGTGTCCTCGTCCCCATCATGAGCCACAGCCACCTGCGCCTCTGCAGGAAACCCTCCAACACTAGCAGGTAGGTCTCCTATGAGGTCATTGCTCCCCCACACACACACTGGATCCTGATGTGCACATTACTTTGTGTGTGCCCATCAAGAGTGGAGTCTCTGTTTCCCCAAGTCCTGTCAAAGTCCTGCAATCAAATCCCGCTAGCCTTCAAAGTCTGATGCTCTGGGAATTCCTCCTCCCATTGCCAGACCCCCAGGTTGGGAAGCCTGACGTGGGGCTCAGAACATTCTAGTGGATGGACTTCTGTGGAATAATTGTTCTCCAGTTTATGAGTCACCCACCCAGCGGTTATGGGATTTGATTTTATTGTGATTGTGCCTCTCCTACTGTCTCACTGTGGCTTCTCCTTTGTCTTTGGATGTGGGGGTATCTTTTTTCGTAAGTTCCAGTGTCTTCCTGTCAATGATTGTTCAGCAGTTAGTTGTGATTCCAGTGCTCTTGCAAGAGGGAGTGAGCGCATGTCCTTCTACTCTGTCATCTTGAACCGAAGGTCCCAAAAGCAAAATTCTAAAGTACCATAGCAGGCCCTTGTTACAGAAATGTAATGAAAATACAACTGCCATTTTCTTGGCATAAACTGACCAATTCATTAATCTGAAAGTACATGCTTCAGAATTAGAAGTTAAGAATTTAGCTAATAATGTAAATTGAGTGCATAATTAACAGTGTTAATTTTTTTCATTATTTTACATTCCAAAACATGGATTTACAGTAGAAGGTCCCTAAAATTTGGGGGTTTACAAACAGTTATTTTAGGAGGTATGAGGTCTTGTTATTCCAGCATTTATACAAGGCTAAGTTTTTGCAGGCCTCTCACTGTTGTGGCCTCTCCCATTGCAGAGCACAGGCTCCGGATGTTCAGGCTCAGCAGCCATGGCTCATGGGTATGTGGGATCTTCCCAGACTGGGGCACGAACCTGTGTCCCCTGCATCAGCAGGCAGACTCTCAACCACTGCGCCACCAGGGAAGCCCAAGGCTAAGTTTAAATGAGACTAGTTTTGTTATAGTCTGTTTGGGGCTGGATTCTTGGAGTCCAACATGTGGTATTTAAGCTTAAGTAAGTCAGACTCTGAGAACTATGCTGGAACATGGGGGTGAAACATATTCTATGATAAGACAGAATGTTTTCCTTCAAGACAATGAATATCCCTGCTATAAATTATACTTGGGAAGAAAATGACAAACTGTTGACTGGGCTTTGAAAATTGGAGTCTCAACACTGAGAATAAAGAATATATATACATCTGGAGACTCTATTAGATTAGGTTAAGCAGCCCCATTATTTAGAATCATAAGAAAATAGACAGGGATCAGGCTATGAAATTTCAGATAATATGAGCCCTAACATTAACATGTAATAGCAGTATACTTGGTCTTCTCTGTTGTACATCTGTTTTTCTAACCCCTACCCATATGTTCAGAAAGAAGCAGTTTACTCCATTGAATCAAATATTTTTAATGATCCCTCAAAATTGCATTTAGTACAGAATATTACATAATTTGAAATAAGGTATTTGAATTAATGGCCCAATATAAATTAGCATAGGTGAGGAAAAGTAGCATGGTACAGAGAAAGGTTATTTGCAGTTTAAAGAAGGCATATTTTAGAACTCTCAATATTGCCAATGTTATATCCAAACTCACAAGTTTGAATCTTTTAATTGAATCTGAGTACTTGCAGAGTATATTTCTCTCTTTGATTGTAAATTTTCCAATCAGCTCTGACTCGCCCAAAGTGGAAAATCAATATTGTTGTGAATTTTTGAGAACTACTATGAGGAGTAATATACCAAAATAGTTAGAATTATGTTTTTATGTAGTGGTCATTCACCTAATAGTTGATCAGTTTTGTTATGCTGCATCTACCAGTTCCTACTCTCCTTTTCCCCAAAATCATTTGTAAGATGGAATAAATCTCCGTAGTTTCACTCCTGGAGAACAAGAAATGTACACCCCAACAGCAAAATGCATCTATCTAGTCAACATTTCATTTAGGTTATTTGAAGCTGAAATCTTGCTTCTGGAATTCAGACATATGATATGTAATTATGGAGAGGCAGAGACATTGCTCACTCCGTTCATAGTAGTCAATATTACTACACATATCAAGATAACTGATTGCTTTAAAATGCTATTAAGAGAATGAATTGAAGCTGAAAACAGGAAAGTCAAGGTCTAACAGTTTCTGAAGATAAATTATTTATTCTTGAAATCAGTGATCTTTCATTCAGTTTAGTGCTAGGAGATATCTACTAAGTTTCAGAAAATTCAGCAGAAGACATATTTACAAGTTTTAAATTCCTCTGTTTAAAATCTTTCTGAATCTTAATTCAATGTGTGCTTTTTCATACTGTATTTTAAATTTTGTTTTCAAGTTGATTCTTGCTAGCATATAGAAATAAATTTGATTCTTATGTATAGACCTTGATCCAATAACACTGTTAAATTTACTTATAATTCTAATATTTTATATACATTCTAAAGACTTCCTAACTTAAAAATATTAAATGACTAACTTCCGTAAGTATTTTTGAAATTTTATTTTCCAAGTTATTTTTCTTGGTGTATAGAAATATGTTGATTATTTATGTTAAATATAGATTAAAGATCCTCATTCTTGGATCCTCTACTTAAGTAGATCTGGAATTGATTCTCTGTATTTTAATTTATAGTTTTATTTTTCTGTTTTAGGACCTCAGGAATTAAAACACACACAGAGACACACTGAGGTAGTCATCCTTCTCTGATTATGGCTTACTATCATGATTCATCCAGATAAAGCTCCTTTTTAAATTACATTTTCCCCACCCCTCCCATTCAAATTTTAATGTTTTAAATCCCCCTTAGATACTTACTGTAGGGTATGCACTATACTTCTTTCCACATGTGTATTTATTTAGTTACTGATGAATCCTGAAAAAGAATATGTGTAGGTAGTGTTTAAATTTAAATTATAGTGTCCTATAAATATAGTTATTTTATTATCATACTCATTTGCATTTATTTCTATATGAAGCACCACGTTTGTCTATATTTACTAGCAATTAACATTCCCTGTTCTGTATATTTCATATTCCTAATGCCCATTTTTTTCTTGCTTTTTATCTTCATTTCCTGTACCCCCTCACTGGACTGGGAGCTCTATAGTATTTCAGATATTAATCCCTTGCTTATTTTATACTCTGCAAATATTTTTTTGAACTTGTTATCAATTAGTTAATTTGGTCTAGTATCCTTTTATGAATTGAACTATTTAATGTGAATTTTCAAATTTACAAATTTTAAAGTTTTCAGATTTATCAATTTTTATGTTTAAATATTATTTTCTCTTTTTTACAATATTATTTTTATTATCTAAAAAGATGGTATACAACTCTATATAATCTGATTTTTTAATATATTTTAATTTGTGTTTTAATTTTTCTTACACCAATTTAATTTCAAGATAATTTATAAATTTTTGTTCCTACTATGTATAATTTTTAGGTTTCTTTTCCTGTTTCTAATTGGTTATTGCTGGTATATATGAAAGCTATGGATTTTTGTGCATTGACCTCCTGAAATCTCTTCTGTTATTTCAAACATTTGTCAATTGATTCATCTGTTTTTTAGTATACCATTATGTTATTATTTGTAAATAATAACACTGTGCTCTGTTTCATTTTGTTCTTTACACATCCTATTCTATTTCTTATCTTAATATGTTAGTCAGGACATCTACAACTGTGTTGAGCAGTATCAGTAAAGAAGGGCTTCTTTGTCTTGTGTACGTCTTTTTCGAAGGATTGCTTAAAATTTCTTCATTAAAAATGTTTCTTATTGGATATTTTTACATAAAATTTTGTCATAGGGATTTTTTTCCTAATATTTCTTGTTTTTTATACATTTTTTCCCTTACATCCTGTATTTTGTGTATTGTGTCCTATCCAATATTTTCCAGCATCTATCAAAATAATCTAATAATTTGGTAGATGGGGTCCTCAAGGTGAAGAGACATTTTAAATATTTTAGGTTTTTTGTTGTAGTTTATTAATTTTGTTATTCATGTATTCTATATATTTTAATAACATTGGAATGCTCTATCATCCCTCATACAGGTTCATTAAAATTTGTGACTCCAAGTGTTTATTCTTATATTTTTCTTAGAACTGGTGTCACTTATTGGTATAGATTTTTTTTTTCCCATTTGTTATCTTTCTTTACTAATGCTGGTACTCCTTAAACATCTTGTCATTTTCCCCTATAAACACATTTTCTAGGACTATCATCTATTTTAGCTAGGAGTGTATACCTAGATGTAGAAAGAGGTTTGGTTGAAACGAGGTGACTCATAGGGACCAGAAATAATACTACGGTAAGTCCCCTACATACGAATGAGTTCTGTTCCGAGAGTGTGTTCATTAAGTCCAATTTGTTTGTAAGTCCAACAAAGTTAGCCTAGGTATCCAACTAACACAATCAGCTATATAGTACTGTACTGTAATAGGTTTATAATACTTTTCACACAAATAATACATAAACAACAAACAAAAAATAAAGAAAACATTTTGAATCTTACAGTACAGTACAGGTACCTTGAAAAGTACTGTAGTACAGCACAACAGCTGGCATACAGGGGCTCGCATTGGGTGAACAGGGAAGAAGAGTTACTGACTGGAAAAGGGAGAGGAGGTGGGAGATGGTAGAGCTGAAGGATCGTCAGCAATAGGAGATGGAGGGCAAGCTGCAATTTCACTTACGCCTGACATCAATGGCACAGGTTCTGGTTCGTTGCTGGATTCAATTCTATCTACCCTCTTGAAAAAACGATCCAGTGATATCAGGGTAGTAGCTCTTTTTTCCTCATCATAGATGACATGGTAGCACTGTATTGCATTCTGAACAGCTGCTGCAACCTTTGTGTACCGTTCTACGTTCGGGTCCTGTGCCTCAAAAACTAACAGTGCCTCCTCAAATAAAGAAAATCCCCTTGCCATTTCCTACGTCATGAACCTCTTCAGTTCTTCGGTTACTTCTTCCTCTTATCTTTCTTTATCCTTTCTCTGGGCCTCCAGTTCCAACAGCTCTTCATTAGTAAGCTCCTTGTGTTGCACAGCAAGTTCCATTATTACCTCTTGGCTCTTCTTAGCAGTACCAGCTCCATCACTGCTGCTTTTACACTTGCTCCCAACATCCTGAGCTTGAAATAAAGATACTGTACTACTGTACTCTATACAGTACTGTACAGTAAAGTACACAAAAGCACAACCACTTGTAGAGGATGCACACACCTGACAGTATATTCCAGCCACATGAACTAATTTACATGACTGGACATGTGAACACACGTTTGTATCTTTGAAAGTTTGCAACTTGAAGGTTCGTATGTAGGGGTACCTGAAGTCATTTTAACTGCCCTTCCATCACATCCCCCTGAGAACCTGGTGGTAGGCCATCTGCTTTCATGTTATATATTAAAAATGCAGAGGGACCACAATGTCACAAGACAATTTACAAATTCTTCCCCAAATTTGGCCTTATCTATGTTTACTGACCACTGCACTGTCATTGATTGTAAACTGGCATTTCCCTCCCAAACTGGACTCTCCTAGGATTTCTCATGGTTTGTGTTTAGTCATGGATCCACTCAAGCCCCCTTTCCCTTCTGTGATAACCCTAAGGTTATTCAGCATAGGAAGGCAAACACCCATGCTGTTTTCTTATCTTGTCAGGAATTAGTAAGTTTGTATAATTTTAACAGTACCCCAGATGACTTTGATTTGAAGACCAATGTTTTAACGTAGTTCTCTAAAATACCCACAATTATATCTAGGCCTTAAACAAGACTTGTAAATAAATAAAATTAAGGCATCAAAGAAGGACAGTTACATAGATGTTATTTACTGTGAATTGAGATAAAATTCATATGAGATAGTTTGTTAAAAATACACTTTACAAGGCCCACCCACATCTATTGAATTAGAAACTTTTAGAATAAAGATGATGAGTTTAATTTTAACATTAATACTGGTGATTCTTATTTCTATTTAGAGTAAAGTTTAAGAGCCCCAATTCCTGAATGTAAGTGTCAGGTATAATTTAATATTTATACAAAAATTGTTAATTTGATTTGTGCTCTGATCTTAGAGAATCTAAATGAATGTGGTTTAACTGACAAAACTTTAAAAGTAGCAGCATAAGAACTATTAAACTATGTATAAGAAACTTGATTAATACCCTATATGTCAACAGACACTATATTTTAAAGTAAAAATATTTTTGTAACATGAATTTTATAAATTATATTAATTATAAGACATAGAAAAGTAAAAAGCAAAAATATGTAATTTAAAACTGTAGGTTTGGGACTTCCCTGGTGGCACAATGGTTAAGAATCTGCTTGCCAATGCAGGGACAGGGGTTCGAGCCCTGGTCCGGGAAGATCACACATGGCACTGAGCAAATAAGCCTGTGCGCCACAACTACTGAGCCTGTGCTCTGGAGCCCACAAGCCACAACTACTGAAGCCCACATGCCTAGAGCCCGTACTCTGCAACAAAAGAAGCCGCCGCAATGAGAAGCCCACACACAGCAACGAAGAGTAGCCCCAGCTCACCACAGCTAGAGAAAGCCCACGCACGGCAACGAAGACCCCACACAGCCAAAAATAAATAAATGAATGAATTTATTAAAAAATAAACTGTAGATTTATAGATGTATAGAGTGACAGATATAAAGACGTAGATATAGATCTGATATATCTGTTTATTTTATTTATCCTCTCAGATCACAAAAATATTACCAATGTTAATATGTGCTTGTTTTAGAGCTATAAAAACTGTTACTCATATTATTCGGCAAATAAAATTTACATGATTTTGCTTTAAGCAAATCTGCGTTCATTATGGTTGCATGTCTTTAAATTCTCCTAAATAGTATAGAATTTACTAGCAATTTCCAGTGGGGGAGGGGTGGGAAAGCTGTGTGGATTTTCCATTTCCACATGTGAAAAATATGGATGATGGTAGTCCATCCTCATGGGTTATTCTAAGAATCAAATTAGTTAACAGATTAAAACATCTGAGGAGGGCTTCCCTGGTGGCGCAGTGGTTGAGAGTCCGCCTGCCGATTCAGGGCACACAGGTTCGTGCCCCGGTCCGGGAGGATCCCACATACTGTGGAGCGGCTAAGCCCGTGAGCCCTGGCCGCTGAGCCTGCGCGTCCGGAGACTGTGCTTCGCAACGGGAGAGGCCACAGCAGTGAGAGGCCCGCGTACCGCAAAACAACCAACCAAACAAAAAAAGAATCTGAGGATATTTGCCTTGAAATATGAAAACTGGGCATTGTAGGCAGTACCTTGCAACAACTCTGTATTCTGTCTTGTGTTTCTTTCTTTGTTTTCTTGTTCTAGTAGATGGTGAACTTGCCTAGACTTAAACTACAAACTTTCTGTTTCCTATGTTATGTAGCTTCTAATAACTTTGTGCTTATTCATTCTTATGGCTGATAGTTTTAATTAAATCTCCTCTCCTATGCGTGCATAATTTGTTGGTCAGCCAGGAAATCAAATTCAAATATTTTACTCATATTTTGGGGCTTTCCCTCCTGTGGGTCTATAGTTCTAAGACTTCCATATTTCCAGTTGTTTTGTCAGTTTATGTCTATCTTCTGAGATGTCCAGTCTGTGAGTAGTCAGCATTTTGCATTCCAAATTGTGTAAGCTTGGGAAATACACTCAATTAAAAAAGCAGGAAGCTCACAGGCTTTTATCATGATAACTTCCTCTCTCATCTATAAAAATTAGGAGGTAATACCTATGTTTAACAGACAAAATTAGGAGATGACACTAGGTCCCTTGGGCTCTCCTTTGTGTCTGCATAATTTAGCTGCCATTCCTGGATTTAAAGAGAGTTTACATTAAGATTTTTGGTCTCATTCCAAATTTCTCTCACAATATCAGTAAACCTGAAGCTTTTGTTATTATTTTCTACCATCATAACCAGAAAGCCACAGACTCACAGTTTTGACCCCTCTACTTGCAATTTTTCAAAAGTAAACTTGGGCTTCTGTCTTTTCTTGGATGTTTTCTGGTGCCTTTAAATAGTTGGTTTTAGAAAATTATTTTGTTTTTATAATTGTCATTTGTGGGAGGGTTCATTCAACTACTTAACTCCAAATCTCTTTTTGTCTACACTTGATATTTCCATTTTCTGAACATGTAATGTTTTTATAGTCAGCATACTCACCAGTTTTTTAGAGTGTATTATTGTTTCATATATATCAGTTTTGTCACACTGTAGATTGCCCAAAGTCAAAGTTTATGCATGTCTCTTAAAATTTATAGCACTAAGGAAAGTGCCTGGCTTATAGTAGTTTTCTTGTTTGTTTGTTTGTTTTTTAATGTGCTTACTGAATGATTAATTGAAGAGGTTTTTTTGCATTTACATAGATTTTTTCATTTTGTGACATTGTCCAATATTTTATACTTTGTTCTGCTTTTGTTTCATTATTTTTATATTACACTATGTGATGTCAGATTCTTGGTGTGATTCTCAGTGTTTTGAATCACTTTTCATCTTAAGAAACCTCCATTTGTCCATGAGGTGCTCACTTTCATTTATAGCAACTCAGAAAGTTAGAAAAAAATTAATGTCAAATTTAATTAGACTCTAGAACTTTCCCTAAGCAACTATTCACAGATTACAATGAAAGACTACTTTGAGTGAGACTCCTGACTAAGGCAAGAAGACAGAGGCAAAATAGAAAATAACAGAACTATCACACAAATGAAATAAAAGTTGGAGGTAATAAGGACATCAAAATGTTCCAAAACCAGAAAAACAAATAAAAATCTAGAAAACAGAGATAACTATAAAAATAGAAAGAAAAGAAGAGTCTCTACATTTGTCAAAATTTGGAGATGATGCTTTTTACAAAGTACATAGCAAGGCATTTGGCATAGACTCATCACAAAATGTGTTTATTTTATCTCAAGTGTTAGGATTTTAAGAAACACAAGATGGAAAGTCAAAGTAAACTGTATCACAAGGAGTAGAGTTAGGGTAACTAAGGAAATAGAGGAAAATATAGAAGGAATGGATATATGGTAGCCACAGTATGAAGAGTATCATGCTAATAAACCAGCTTGGTATTTGGAATTTCAGATGTTCTTACCCTGATGAGAATCCATCGTCAGTGAAACTAAGACTGGCTTGGTGGTGCATGTGATGAAAAACAGATTGAAATTTAATATTAGTTCCTAAATAATGAGTGCTCTCTCAATTTCCCAAGTTAACCGGCCTGTCTCCTGTCACCTGAATCTGCTAATGGTTTTCTTCTAGAGGTTTAGGTTAGAACATTTTCAGTGTTAGTCAAGGACAGATTAAGAAACAAAAAGTAATCAAAAAATTAGCCAGCAGTAGCATTTAGAATTACACTGTGTTCCTAGCTAGTTCTGGTGATCAAAAAGACAGGGAAGAGTAAGTGAAAGCATTTTTTAGCCTCTCTTTTTGTGTTAGCCCAATTTATATGACTGCATTTTCATAATGGATCCTATACTATAGTCTATCTCTTTATCCACCTACCTTGTGATAGCCTGCTTTTAGGTATGAGGTTAGGTAATAAAATCACAGCATTCACTACATTTGATGTGAATAGTTTATGTAGTTCAGTCATTTGCCTGAACCATACCTGCATCATACATAGCCTTTAAAAACCATACCTTCTATGACTTGTGTTAGTTCCTCAGTCCTTCTATACTGCTCAGCCAGGTTTATAGCATTTAGAGGCATTATCCCGAAAATGATTTGCCAATTACTGAAATGTTCAGTTCATGTTTAGAGCTTTCTGTCAAGTTTTGTGTTTTGGTCTTACGTTTTATGTTTTAGAGTAAGGAGAACCAGACGTTTTCTCCAGCCTCAAAATTTGGCTTGGCTCTCTTACATTATGTGTTTGGCTCTGGGAAGTCAGTAACACTTTATTCCCATTATGCAGGAAAATGTCAGGGGTACAATTGAAGGGAGAAGATAGAAATGAAGAAAATCTAAGCTTGATAGTCTTTATATTAAAAGTAATTTTATTTTGTCTGACTTGTATTAATTTCCTGGTGCTGCTTTAACAAAGTACCACAGACTGAGTGGCTTTAAAAAAATAATTTTTTGTTTCAGTTTTGGAGGCTAAAAGTCTAAAATCAAGTTGTTGGCAGGACCATGCTCTATGGAAGGCTATAGGGAAGAATCTACTCCATGCCTTTTTCTTAGTTCCTGGTGCTACCAGTAATTCCTGGCATTCCTTGACTTGTAGTTGCATAACTCCAATCTCTGCCTCCATCATTACTTTCTGTTCTCCCTAACTCTCTGTGTCTTCACAGAGAATATAACACAGAGAATATAACAATATTCTTATACAGACACCAACCACATTGGACTAGAAAACTATAACACTTTAACAGTATGTCCTCATCTTAACTAATTGCATTTATATTGACCTTATTTTCAAATAAGGTCACATTCTGAAGTACTGGGGATTAGGACTTCAACATATCTTTTTTGAGGGAGAATCAGTTCAACCCTAAAACACTTAAGTATTGACCAACAGGTAGAATTATTCAGGATAATTTTTTTCCCTCAAAATATTGAAGAGGAAGTATTATACAAGAGTCTAAATGATATACAGATAGATGTAAAACAAAATTTCTTGTGCATTTAATATCCTAAAAAGTAAAAATCTATAATATATGTGAGACAGAGATAATTTTTGGCTCATTATGTTGAATGGTCTTAAAAATAAGTAGGGGTTAATGCTAACGTTGAGCAGGATAAGCTCAAGACAAGGCTTCTTGACTAATTTTCATTTACGAAATATTTTATACAAATTGATGGTTCTTTTTGGCTGTTTACTTTAAGAGATTTGATCATTTCTCAATAAGAAATCAAATCAGAAACTTAAAGTCCTATTTATAAATGACAGCACAAGCCAAAACTTGGGCTGAATTCAAGCTTTCATCTATGTTCCCACAGGAATTAGAATTTAAATGAATCTGTCACACAGGCAAATGATGTTTAACTAGCTTTCATGAATAAACCCATTGCTTTTTTTAGATGTGGAATCTTCTGTTTGTCTTTACATCTTTGAATAGTTTGCTTTATACTTTTGTGTTATAATGGACTGCATAGTGGAAGAGCTCCTCATTTTCTGGTTTTAAGAATTTAGGAATCTGGTTACTCTCCTACTCTCCTTCAGTCTTATCCAATGACACATTTCTTGGAGGTACAATTAGGGTTAACTCCCATTCTCCAGGGTTTTTTAATGTCTGATTACAGAAGTTATTTATTTAGTTTTTAATCACCAAAGCAGGTATTTGCGGGGAGGAGGGCATTTGGTCAAATGTTGTGTTTGTTTGCTTCAATTTATTCCACCTAATGAGACATCTTAGGGCAGCAGTCATGTTGACAGTAAAAGTAATAGCTTTACAAAAGCAGTAACCTGTAGCCACATATTGTACTTCTGAAAAATGGAAGCATTGGTTCAGGGCACATCTTTTTATTGAGTGACCACCATCTATGATGGAAGATATAGATAAGAAAAGAACATTTCTAATCGAAGAACACTCAGATAAGGAGGGTCAATTAATCTTTGTCTTTGGAAACTGAGGATAGGAATTAACTTTTGTAAACTAGGGTGATGGCAAAGTTCAAATAAAACTTACATTATTAAAGTTCTTTGTGACTCTCCTTGTTCAGCCTGTGAAAATTACTTTGCACTTGTGTCAGCTCATGACTTAATACAGTTGCTAGGGCCTGGTTGGTTACCAATGCTAACAAATGTTGAAGACCATAAATTATCTCAGCAGTGGCTATTATCTAAACCTGAATGACTGGGTTGCATTTAGATGAGCTCATCTTAGCTTCTTGTTATCTTTTGGGAGTCTCACCTTAAAGCTCCTGAGTGGGAAAGCTAAGTGTAAGGTGAAACAAGTAAATCCTGCCCTGCTTGCTTGGAGGCTTTGAATGTGTAAAGGGATTAAAGTATACAGAGCACATTACCAGCTCCATTGCTTGATCTAAATATATCTTATGTTTTGTCAGAATTGACCTTTGGGAACTGTTGATTCTTGGGAGATTGAAGAATTCTTAAAATTTACACATTCCAGAACTATCTAATGTGGTCTAGTTCACATTTCGCTGTATTTCCTTGATGAAGGAAATTAATAGATACCTAGTATGTTTTCCATACAGATCCTGACTATAATTTTAATGATCATGATGATTATAGTTTAAGCACTATCAATATTTAGTTCATATAAATAGCTCAGAGTTGGGAGTATGGTGGATAAAAGGGCACAGTGTAGTCTAAGATTATATATGCCATGAATCATGAATTATGGAATTATTCCCCACCTCATGGACACTATATTAAACAACAGAAAACACAGGGATAATTTGTGTGATGAAGGAAATGTATTAAATTGATTTCACCATACACATCTTTGCCACAAACATGTTCACCAAAACTAATTGGCTGCAACACAGTTTTGCCGTGAAAGATAAAATAACTGGTTGACAGTTTTTAGTTTGCCAGTTTGGTTTTAGCTGGTTGAAATGTATTAGCATTTCCTCCAGTTAGCAGTGTTATTGATGGCTTTATCGAGCTGATAGATGATGATGATTTCCCCCAACATTTGGTTTCTTGTTTTGAAACACACTGTATTGGAGGAGAATGAAGTAGAGGGCCTCAAAGGCACAGAGTTGAGCCCATGTTTCCCAAAGAACTTTAGAACATCTATCAGTAAACATGCAACAAGATGCCAAAAACGTACAACATTGTAGAGGTTTTCACAATGAATACAAAGCTCAGTTACAAATATGCATCCTAGTGTTCGGAAACTGATACCTCTCTTAATGAAGAAAGAAATTTTAGCAAAAAAGAAAAAGCATGATGCTGAATGAGGAGATGAATCAAATTTTATATATATATATATATATATAACTGAATGAAAGACTTGGAAGACAAGTGCTTAGGTACAACCCACAAAATCAGTTATTTGACCCATGAGTCTACACACATTTTAAATGTATTCAAATATCTTTATATTTCTCAATATAGTCTTTTAAATTTTGTTTCTCATGTTTCATTGTGTCTTTTTTTTATGTCACTCTTTTGTTTTTCATTATTTAATCTTTGACAGCAAAATTGCCTTATGGCCAATTGGTTATGCTGTGAAAATGTTAGTAGCAAAAATGCTTGTGGCAAAGATGTCTATGGCAAAGGTGATTATGGCAAAAGTGCTGGACACAGATTGCATCAAATAGGAAGTTTCACTATGGAAAGAAATTCTCAGCAGAGATTTTCCTTGCTTTTGAACAAAAACATAGGCTCAAAAAATGTTTATGTAACAGAGTATAGAAATACAGTGTTCTGTATTTTATAAATGTTGTTATAGATAAAATCTACTTCCATGAGATCATCCCTATGATTACATAGTATTTTACTGACATATACTGGTGAAAAGTTTAAATTCATGTCTAAAAAATGAGGTTATTAGGACGTCAGTACCATCAGCTCACTTTTCAGTTTTCACTGGACCCTATATTGGTACAAAAATCACTACTTCAGCAAAAGATACTTCACATTAATGTTTTCTGTCATGTTCAGCATAATTTTGTTTTACTTGTAAATTTAAAGAATTTTCAGGCTTCAAGTATGTGATAAGCCTTAGTCAACATGATGCCACTCACTAGTGGATCACAGTAGGGTTTTTTGTAGTCGGGGTTAACAATTGTCAATTTCCAGCAGCGCGTTCTGAATAATAATGAATAGCGCATCCAGTTATTGATTTTAGCTGTTTTGTAAAACATGTTTTGAGCAGTAAGCTTACTTTCACTCAACCATCTTCCAGACATACCAAGAACCTTAATGAGAAGTTATACATAAAGTTTATACATAAAGCTGAAATAACGTCTCTTAGCTAATTAAAAATTTTAAGAGGGCTTACCACTTAATCTTCTCTACTAAAAATAATGTAAACTCTTCCATGATAAATTATCTCACAAAATAAAAGTGACTTCCACATGTTTCTGGGTTTTGATTGTTTTGTTTTTTGCGATATGCGGGCCTCTCACTGCTGTGGCCTCTCCCACTGCGGAGCACAGGCTCCAGACGCGCAGGCTCAGTCGCCATGGCTCACGGGCCCAGCCGCTCCGTGGCATGTGGGATCCTCCGGACCGGGGCACGAACCCACGCCCCGTGCATCGGCAGGCAGACTCTCAACCACTGCGCCACCAGGGAAGCCCCTTGATTGTTTTTTCCTTTCTCACATCCCTTGTAGATACCTCAGTGAAGGGAAGGACTCTGACAGCACACACGACATGCATGTTTCTTGGGAACATTGGTTTCAAGCTGATCAAAGATATTTTTCAAAACAAAATCGCATGATGCATATGTTCTCAATTTGGCAACAAACCATTTCTAGTATATTTTCCCCTAAGTGTCAAAGGGATATGCTCTGTTCCTTCCTAACTGTAGCCTTGATTCTCAACAAGGCTTTTCTCTAGAAAGAAAAAAACCTCATTTTATATAATGACCCTGAAAATTTCTTATTGTTCATAGTCAAAAAACACAATTAAGATGCTTCTGCTGAGATCAACAAGCGCTGGAAATCTTGACATAATTTATTCATTGTTTTCTGTATTGAAAAATAATTGGTAGATGGTACTGCTTTTCATGTGACTGAAAATATTAATGATTGACATGTGGTACATTTTTAATTGACTTGGATCAGGACTTCCAAGCCCCCTTTCAGCAAATGTGGTGGTTTTCCAGCATTTGTATCTCCTTAGCTGAGAATGGGGAAATTAAGAGTGTTAAAAGAAGTCAAAATATTTAGTGTAACTATAGCTATTAGGCAGATAACTCCAAGAAAGGAAAACTTGGCTGAGTTTTTCATTTAAAAATAGTTAAAGAAGTAATTGTTGTTATCATTCAGAAAAGTGAATGACAATTTAATTTTACATATAAAATTATAGCATAGAAACAGAGTGTAATAAATTTATTTTCCACTCTTAATTTTAGACTATCTCATCTTACTTGCCAATGCATATTATTCCCAAAAGGATGTTATCTAGTGGTTTATCTTTTATCCAGTTAAGCTACATAGTTTATAAACGTTAGCTTCCATTTCTTCCCTGGAGAGGGTGTTATACACTCATCATCATTAAAAAGTCATAATCATTAAGAAGTTTTTGCTGATATTGGCCTAAATGCTTGTTTTTATTCTGCTAGTCAGGGTTCTAATACCTTAAATAATGTCATTTTATACTTGATTTTTACACTTTTCAACACTAGTTTTCAATTCACTTAATTCTGTCTGTAACTTGCTTTCTAGCATCTATATAGATTTTCTCTCCCGTTCTAGAAATAAATACTAATGAAGATGCACTTGCTATTAAAGAGCATAGAGAATTGCTTTGAGCAGCTGAGTAAGGGTCTAAGCTTTATTCCCTCTGCTAATTGACTAAGCAAGAGCTACTAAGCTAAAATGAAAGTCAGGGCAGATAAGTAAGGGGAAGAAAACTTTGGAGACGAGATAAAGTTGTTTCCATCACTGTTTTGTATAAACCTCTTTTTCTGGTTTTCCTTCAATATAAATAAGGGCATGTCTTCTTTTATACTTAGTCTTGACCCAAATATTAAAAAAACAAAATATTTCAAATATACAAAAAATCATTGCACCCCTGATATGTGATTTTTTATGGCACCAATTGACCTTCCAAAAGACCAATTTGGGATTGATGAATTCTCTTTTTATTTTTTTAACATCTTTATTGGAGTATAACTGCTTTACAGTGGTGTGTTGGTTTCTGCTGTATGACAAAGTGAATCAGCTATACATATACATATATCCCCATATCTCCTCCCTCTTGCGTATTCCTCCCACCATCCCTATCCTACCCCTCTAGGTGGACAGAGAGCTGATCTCCCTGTGCCATACAGCTGTTTCCCACTAGCTATCTATTTGACATTTGGTAGTGTATATATGTCCATGCCACTCTCTCACTTCATCCCAGCTTACCCTTCCACCTCCCTGTGTCCTCAAGTCCATTCTCTATTTCTGTGTCTTTATTCCTCTCCTGCCCCTAGGTTCTTCAGAACCTTTTTTTTTTTTTTAGATTCCATATATATGTGATAGCATACGGTATCTGTTTTTCTGTTTCTGACTTACTTCACTCTGTATGACAGTCTCTAGGTCCATCCACCTCACTACAAATAACTCAATTTCGTTTCCTTTTATAGCTGAGTAATATTCCATTGTATGTATGTGCCACATCTTCTTTATCCATTCATCCATTGATGGACACTTAGGTTGCTTCCATGTCCTGGCTATTGTAAATAGTGCTACAATGAACATTGTGGTACATGACTCTTTTTGAATTATGGTTTTCTCAGGGTATATGCCCAGTAGTGGGATTGGTGGGTCATATGGTAATTCTATTTTTAGTTTTTTAAGGAACCTCCATACTGTTCTCCACAGTGGCTGTATCAATTTACATTCCCAGCAACAGTGCAAGAGGGTTCCCTTTTCTCCACACCCTCTCCAGCATTTATTGTTTCTAGATTTTTTGATGATGGCCATTCTGACTGGTGTGAGGTGATATCTCATGGTAGTTTTGATTTGCATTTCTCTAATGATTAGTGATGTTGAGCATCCTTTCATGTGTTCGTTGGCAACCTGTACATCTTCTTTGGAGGAATGTCTATTTAGGTCTTCTGCCCATTTTTGGATTGGGTTGTTTGTTTTATTGATATTGAGCTGCATGAGCTGCTTGTATATTTTAGACATTAATCCTTTGTCAGTTGCTTTGTTTGTAAAAATTTTCTCCCATTCTGAGGGTTGTCTTTTCATCTTGTTTATGGTTTCCTTTGCTGTGCAAAAGCTTTTAAGTTTCATCAGGTCCCATTTGTTTATTTTTGTTTTTATTTCCACTTCTCTAGGAGGTGGGTCAGGAGGATCTTGCTGTGATTTATGTCAGAGAGTGTTCTGCCTATGTTTCTCTAAGAGTTTTATAGTGTCTGGCCTTACATTTAGGTCTTTAATCCATTTTGAGTTTACTTTTATGTATGGTGTTAAGAAGTGTTCTAATTTCATTCTTTTACATGTAGCTGTCCAGTTTTCCCAGCATCACTTATTGGAGAGGCTGTCTTTTTTCCATTGTATATTCTTGCCTCCTTTATCAAAAATAAGGTGACCATACGTCCATAGGTTTATCTGTGGGCTTTCTGTCCTGTTCTACTGATCTATATTTCTGTTTTTATACCAGTACCATACTATCTTGATTACTGTAGCTTTGTAGTAGAGTCTGAAGTCAGGGAGCCTGATTCCTCCAGCTCCGTTTTTCTTTCTTAAGATTGCTTTGGCTATTTGGGGTCTTTTGTGTTTCCATACAAATTGTGCAATTTTTTTGTCTAGATCTGTGAAAAATGCCATTGGTAGTTTGATAGGGATTGCATTGAACCTGTAGATTGCTTTGGGTAGTATAGTCATTTTCACAATGTTTATTCTTCCAATCCAAGAACATGGTATATTTCTCCATCTGTTTGTATCATCTTTAATTTCTTTCATCAGTGTCTTATGGTTTTCTGCATACAGGACTTTTGTCTCCTTAGGTAGGTTTATTCCTAGGTGTTGTATTCTTTTTGTTGCAGTGGTAAATGGGAGTGTTTCCTTAATTTCCTTTTCAGATTTTTCATCACTAGTGTATAGGAATGCAAGAGATTTCTGTGTATTAATTTTGTATCGTGCTACTTTACCAAATTCATCGATTCGCTCTAGTAGTTTTCTGGTAGCATCTTTAGGATTCGCTGTGTATAGTATCATGTCATCTGCAAACAGTGACAGTTTTACTTCTTCTTTTCTGATTTGGATTCCTTTTATTTCTTTTTCTTCTCTGATTGCTTGGCTAAAACTTCCAAAACTATGTTGAATAATAACGGTGAGAGTGGGCAACCTTGTCTTATTCCTGATCTTAGTGGAAAGGGTTTCAGTTTTTCACCATTGAGAATGATGTTCACTGTGGGTTTGTCATATATGGCCTTTATTATGTTGAGGTAGGTTCCCTCTATGCCTACTTTCTGGAGATTTTTTAATCATAAATCAGTGTTGAATTTTGTCGAAAGCTTTTTCTGCGTCTATTGAGATGATCATATGGTTTTTCTCCTTCAATTTGTTAATATGGTTTATCCCATTGATTGATTTGCAACACTGAAGAAATCAAAGAGGAAATCAAAAAGTACCTAGAAACAAAGGACATGAAAACATGATGACCCAAAACCTATGGGATGCAACAAAAGCAGTGCTAAGCAGGAAGTTTGTAGCAATAAAATCCTACCACAAGAAACAAGAGACATCTCAAATAAATGACCTAACCTTACACCTAAAGCAATTAGAGAAAGAAGAACAAAAAAACCCAAAGTTAGCAGAAGGAAAGATATCATAAAGATCAGATCAGAAATAAATGAAAAAGTAATGAAGGAAATGATGGCAGAGATCAATATAACTAAAAGCTGTTTTTGTGAGTAGACAAGGTCTTGATGAACTCTAATTCATCAAATCAGAAGGTTCTGACATTGTTAGAAAGGTATAATTTAAGTAGAAGTTAAGTAGAGTTGAAGAACTCATGTTGGTAACTCTAAATCGACTGTGGGTTCTGGTTTCCCTAGGAGAGTTCTGATTTATGCTTTGAAAAAAGGAAAACAAAAACAGATATAGTGGGAGTTAATCTGAGTTTATTACCAAACAAGACGGGAAAACCTGATCCAAAGCAGAGAGATTGGGTTGAGTGAAATGGTGCCCATAGAGTAATTGTCAAAGATGAACTTAGAGAAAATCGTAAAGCATAAGATGATAGATAGATAGGTAGATAGATAGATACATGATATATAGATGACAAATAGGGTGTGTGGGGGGAGAGAAGGAGAGAGAGAGAGAAAGAAGCCTTTGGATCACAGTCTCTGTGACCAAAGGGAAGAGTGAAGCTTATAAAGGCAAAAGCCCCAGAACTGCACAAAGGAAGGTCAGTGTGGGTTTGAACAAGTCTTTCTCTTGTCAGTTTAGAATTTGTTGGCTGTTGTGGATGCCAAGGCAGACCACTTTTGTCCATTTGTTGAGTGTAGGATAGTAGAATCATGAGTTCACCATCACCACCATCACCACCTTTCTCTGGATTCTGATCAGTTATCTGAAAAATACTTTTTCTTGTTCCTTCAGAGGACCCTTACTGCTTGCTGTCTTGTACACTTCAAGCTCAGGATCACACTGAGAGCATGACTTTATAAGCATGCGCAAAGATCCCCAATTTATTTTTTTAATCAAAATGTGGTCCCAGGGTCTTGTCCTACATATCTTTTTCACAGATTTTTAAATTTGTTTAAAAAAGTAATTTTTTAAATAGTCACATTAAAAACCTAGAGGGGTTTTGCCAATGTCTACTTTGTACTTCCAGTCTCTGTCATGGCTCCATTTAGAAACCGTGAGATACATGAATTTTGTAGAATTTTAATTTGGTTAAGTCTGAAGGACCACCAGACCATCAAAATTGCAGCTCTCTTTACTCATCCCTTTCTCAAATACATCCTAGCAAACACCTTTTTCCTAAATATAGTATGCAGAGTTTTTCAAGAGCAGCAGTAATGGAAAGCTAACACCTTCTTACATGAGGAGTCTTCAACACATCTGCCCCTTGCTGGACACTAGCTGTAACATCCACCTGTGCTGAGTCCAGTATACTGACTTAAAAGATGCAGTAAGCTATCATAGAATGGTACCGAGATGGGGGAGGTACAGATTGTCCCTGGTGCAGCCAATAGGGGAGTGCATAATACATAGAAAATTTTTAAAACAATAATAACACTAACAATTGCTAATTTTTCTGCTTTTTATTGCGTAATGCTCCAGCAGTTCTAAACAATGGCATGACAAAATATTCCACCCTGCAGGGACTGACCACTTCCACTGCGAACCCCCAGCCTGCTTTGGGGCTCCAGTAGATATGGCCTCCAGCCATTCAGCAGTGGAGAACACAAGAATGGTAATTTAGGTGTAGAAGAAATTTGTGCAGGATACTGAGACTGAGAACTAGTGCCAGGGACCCAGTGGGGAGTAGACTGAATATGTGTGTTATAGTGCTTTATGTACATACTGTGCTGTAAGTCTAAAAAATGTTTATAACTGTTTTCTGCATCAGTGAACTAAAACAAAAATGCATGTTTAATTTAAAAATACATACTAAATGTCCATTTTACAAGAGAGTTGATTCATCCACAGTAGAAAGCTTGGTGTTACCCCTAACTGCATAAAATCAGAAGAGATAAATCTGTTAAAGAAACGTCAGCATTTACTTCAGAAGTTAATGGTTAATTTAGGAAGACTGGCCCTCTCCAGAGTTGATGTTAACTATATGCAGTGGCAGAAGGTGCATTTACAATGTCATTCCATGCAATGATACAGTTTATTTAAATAAAGTGACCCTTCTTCTACATTATTTTCAAGTCTAAGTTTTCCTCTGCACATATGAAACATGAAACAACGACTGTTAATGTGTTCGCTCTATTTACAAAAGGAGAATTTACAAGCAGATAAATTCTGATTTTTATATTGGTGATATCAGATTCTCCAAAGAGAAAATCACTTAACGTTAATTGGAAGAGTGGTTTATATTTGTTGTATTGAACTAATAATTAAATGGATACAAAGCTTCTGAAAATTCTTTGTTAAAGATGAAGCACAGAAATAACTGGGAAAGCTCCTATAACTTCAGATTTAAAAGTTCAATATTGAAGATAAAATTATTTATTATATTAAAGTTCTAAAATTTGACAGGGCAAAACATTGTGTTGAAAAAGTTCTTAATTAAGAAACTAGACAGATATAATTTGTAATATATTGTAATATGAGCTCTATTTATAATTATTTCCAAAAGTGCTCTGAAATTCTAAAATCAAAATACACACTGAAGTTGTATTTAAACACTGATAGATTTACTGAAATATAGTTTTGTTAAAAGGTGATGTTGAACGTTAAACGGTAACATCTGCATCGTGGTAATACTTTCTATGTCATTCATCATTCATTGGATTTTAGAAATGCTTTTGAGCCCTTCAAAAGATATATTTAAAATCAGACTAAGTGTCCTAAAATGGTATTGGGATTTTTGACAGTAAATCCTTTAAATTGTAGTTACATAATGTTCCATATCAGTTTGAAATATTTAATCAAGTATTTTTCAAATGGAGCACGAAATGTCAGATTTTAAGCTTTTAGTAAATTGTGCTTATAGAAAACATTATATGTAACAGGAAGACATTGGAATGTACCACTACAAAGACAAGGGAGGAACTGAACAATTCAACGGAGAGTTCAGACATTCCATCAAATTTACATTTGAAATTTTATATTCACACTTTGGAATACCTCAGTGTGTGAGAAAGTGCTTTAATGGAGCTGCTAATTTACTTAAAATTAATTAAAAATGCCCTTTGGAAAAGTATATTTGAATTAAGAAGGGATCAAAATGGTAACATTAAAGGATAAGTTGCTTTTATCTTTTATTATTCAGGATATTTATTCAGCTTAGAGATCACACACATATATGTCCATACTTCGTGTATTTAGATATTCACCTATACACACGGATATGCGTATTTGCGTTTTCAAATAAACACATCTATTTGTGCAAACGTGTACTTGTACATTTACACAAACATAACATTTGTATGTGGCACTGTGTGTGTATATGTATATGTATAGGTTTGTGTGTGTGTTTGTGTATGTATGTAGTGAAATGTCTTCAAAAATAGGAAAACTTTGTTCCTTCGTTTTGTTCACTTGATATGATCTAATATGCAGTCAGAATTAAGAATCTAGAGAGACTCCTCAGTTTTTCCACATCCTAAGCTTTTCCAAAAATGTGTTTTCCCAAATTTTCCAGATTAAAACATTATTGAAGATTCTGCTGTTACGCAAGTCAGGTTTACATGGGATCATTTCAAGAATGTTTCTTCTTCTTTCATAACTCTAAGTTTTATTTAGAATTTATTTGCACGTTTATTATGAAGCATATCATGAAAATTCTTTAAACTTCACCATGTCCAATCCTTCCACCATTTTCAAAGCCAGTCACTTTGATCTTTACCAGAAATCATCAGCTTTGTATTCGTGCTTAAAAAGTATCCTTTACAGGATTATTATGTAGTGTTTTTTTGTGGCACATACTTATGATATTCCTATTATCTTGCCTTATATATGGCGATACTTAAATATTTCTACTATAATTACCAATTTTACATTTAATAGATCCATGTGCTGGTGATGGGGAAGACAAAGAAATCTCTAAGTGAGCTTCATCTTTTCTCAAATAAAATAATTTTCATTATGAAAACCAAGGGTGATTTTAGTCTCTCCATGAAAAATTAGCAAACAAGCAAATTAGCAAACAAAATGTATCTTATCTCAATGCACTTATTAGTTAAAAACTCCTAATCTATTTATTTTCAAAGACTTGAAGTTACTTTATGAAATAATGGATTGAAAATTAGGATATACCAGTGATAAAATTAATCAAATATACCGATAAGGGAATAGCAACCCATGAAAAAATGTTTGAGTTTTTTTATTATTATATTGAAAAGATATAAATAATTATATGCTTGACAGAGTTTGAACTTTCCAATTACTGGCTTATTTGCCACTTCAAGCTCATTCAAAGCTGTCAAAATCAAAGCAAAGTCAAACGAATCCTATAACCTCAGATGTTCAGAAAAGCTGAGAGATCTTAGAAAGCTCTCAGAAACATTTAATAAACATCTACCATGTGCTGCACATGATGTTAAACCCTGAGAACACAAGCATACTTGTGAAACATCTTCTGTTTTGGTCTAGTTGTGCGGTCTGATAGAAAAAACAGATACACAAGCAAATTGAAATATAACATGAAAACACTAAAAAAGTAGATATAAATTTCGATTTTAGAAAACAATTATTTGTTGAAAACCACATCTTTTCCAGAAAAGATTTAAGTACTCTGCATAGACTACTATCTTTGCATGATTTAAAGATAGAGGGAGAAAATAAACTGCAAAAGGTAATCCAAGTAGCCCTTCAAAATTTATTCAACAAAGAACCCATTAAGCCAAGCCTTATAAATGAAAAAAAAGTTTATATTTACTCAATTCCCACATGCAATTGCTTTTACATTATTTTGTTTTTCTACTTCATGCTCTTTTCTGTCTCTGCCTTTACTTCCACTTGTATATGCACTTCACAGCTTTCATCCATTTCTTTTGTATTTTGAAGAGTAACACAGAATGTGATTTGTGGATCAATTGAGAGTTTTATAAAATTTAAGTATACTCTAATCATGAGTGACAATTTTTTTTTCTCTTTGAGTAAAATGGACATTTTTAAACTGAAGCATCTGTTAGGTGTGAAAAGCAAAGAAACGCTTAGCAAAGTAATTTATTAGACCTCACTTCATAAAAAAAGTTCATTTGCATTGTGCTTCAGAAAGTGTAAGAGTAAATGAAATTGTGTGTATTTTGAGTGAAAGAATGCTTAATTAAACTTACCAAAATGAAAGTCTTGATGAATTAGCACATTGTGGTATTCATCTATTTAGAAACTATTGCTGAGTTTTCAATATGCTTAATAGGTTCATCTGCTTAACTTTCCACGTTAATATTATTAGCCATGGGATAACTAGAATTAGACTCCTGATGGTCACTGAAGAATAACTATGTTGATCCTCATTAGCATCAGTTATCTGTACAATACTTGAAGCAAAGCATGAGTTATAATCAACTTAATTATCATTCTCCTCTGTGTGAAGGAAATTGCTATATTAAAGCTTCTCAAACTCATGGTGCCAGGTATAGGCACTATGTTTGATATCTTAGTCTAAGTAATGATGAAGTAACAAATAACGGACTTAAAACCAATAAAAATGAATGTTTATTGTGGTACAACTATGGCTCTATTTTCTCACATCTTTATTTCTCACATATTTATTGACATTATTGAAGGTGCTTCCCCTACCTGAGATATGCTGTCTCCTGGAAGACTGACACAGCAGCTCTTCCATTCATGACTAATTGGGTAAAGCCAGTCACATTAGCAAACGGAATTTAAGTCTCCAATAAGCAGGGGTCAGTAGGAAGGGACAGTAAATATTTTGACAATAGTCCATTCTATCTCAGGGGCAAAGAGTAGAAAATATCTGCACTGTCCTAATGCCTCTTTGTGGCTTTTGGCCAGTCTTCTCCTTCTGGAAAAATTACCATTTTTTAACCTATTAAATTTCTCTATGCATTGCTCAGCGGCCATGGCTCACGGGCCCAGCCGCTCCGCGGCATGTGGGATCTTCCCGAAACAGGGCACGAAACCGCGTCTCCTGCATGCTCTTTTCTGTCTCTGCCTTTACTTCCACTTGTATATGCACTTCACAGCTTTCATCCATTTCTTTTGTATTTTGAAGAGTAACACAGAATGTGATTTGTGGATCAATTGAGAGTTTTATAAAATTTAAGTATACTCTAATCATGAGTGACAATTTTTTTTTCTCTTTGAGTAAAATGGACATTTTTAAACTGAAGCATCTGTTAGGTGTGAAAAGCAAAGAAACGCTTAGCAAAGTAATTTATTAGACCTCACTTCATAAAAAAAGTTCATTTGCATTGTGCTTCAGAAAGTGTAAGAGTAAATGAAATTGTGTGTATTTTGAGTGAAAGAATGCTTAATTAAACTTACCAAAATGAAAGTCTTGATGAATTAGCACATTGTGGTATTCATCTATTTAGAAACTATTGCTGAGTTTTCAATATGCTTAATAGGTTCATCTGCTTAACTTTCCACGTTAATATTATTAGCCATGGGATAACTAGAATTAGACTCCTGATGGTCACTGAAGAATAACTATGTTGATCCTCATTAGCATCAGTTATCTGTACAATACTTGAAGCAAAGCATGAGTTATAATCAACTTAATTATCATTCTCCTCTGTGTGAAGGAAATTGCTATATTAAAGCTTCTCAAACTCATGGTGCCAGGTATAGGCACTATGTTTGATATCTTAGTCTAAGTAATGATGAAGTAACAAATAACGGACTTAAAACCAATAAAAATGAATGTTTATTGTGGTACAACTATGGCTCTATTTTCTCACATCTTTATTTCTCACATATTTATTGACATTATTGAAGGTGCTTCCCCTACCTGAGATATGCTGTCTCCTGGAAGACTGACACAGCAGCTCTTCCATTCATGACTAATTGGGTAAAGCCAGTCACATTAGCAAACGGAATTTAAGTCTCCAATAAGCAGGGGTCAGTAGGAAGGGACAGTAAATATTTTGACAATAGTCCATTCTATCTCAGGGGCAAAGAGTAGAAAATATCTGCACTGTCCTAATGCCTCTTTGTGGCTTTTGGCCAGTCTTCTCCTTCTGGAAAAATTACCATTTTTTAACCTATTAAATTTCTCTATGCATTTATTGTGGATTTTGTCTTTGGTTTTATAATTATCCATTCCACTCTACTTTTGAAATATTTTGAGAAAATTCATTAAAGTGAATAATCCATTAACAAAGAACATAGATTATTTCCCTTTTTACCAAAAAAATATTCATCTACATTTTACTTCACACCTTACTCCTGCTTTTACACTGAATAACAAACATTCAGCATACAAACCTTTACTTCTTCTTCCATAGCTGTGCATGACCACAAAAATCAGTGTTAGCATTCTTTTAAACACAATCTGAAAATGGTTTTTCAATTCTCTCAAGATACTGTTTTAAGTGACCATATCAGCCAGCTAGGGTTAGCACTCAAGATGAAGACTTCTTACCTTTTTCTGCTCATGTCCTTAGTATCAATTTTAAAAAAACAAACAAAACACACACACACACACACACACACACACACACACACGACAACAACAACAACAACAAAAACTTCACAACTATCTCCACCACCACCTCCTACCTTCTAGTGAACTAGAATATATCCCTATTACCCTCCCTTCCCCTAGCCCCAGGAACTTCTAGTCACTCAAACTCATCCTTTTCTCTCAATCCATATTCCAAGCCTGACCTCGCTTTCTTCCCCAATAAGCTAAACTCCTTGATCAATCACTTCCCCTGAGCTCAAAATTGCAAGGGGGTAAGAATGAGGAAGGCAGCTGCTTTCTACTCCTTCTGTCTCCATGCATTGTCTTCTACTAAACTAACATCTCTGGCTCTCTCTCTATTCTTCACACATCTTTACATAGGGAAGGAGAGTAAATTATCTTTGAGATAATTTAAGATAATATAATCTTTGAGATATATTTAAGAGAAAACACTGAGCATGCTTACCTCAGCTGCTTCCCTTTTGGGAGCAAGCCTATTTATATAGATCTTGCATAATTACCTACTCTCTGTCATATGGAAAGAAGCCTGCCCTTGAAGGGAAAGACAAGCAACTAGTTAATCAGCTGTTCCGGTGACAGGTAAGTATATCTAACTCAGGGATGAGGAATTAGCAATTTTGTTGGTTGCAGAAGGAAAGCCATGTTCTGTAATCGCCTTTCATAAGAATTAATGTGAGAATTTGTTTTTATTATTCATACTCCTGCACCTTTTTCTCAGTTTGCTCCATTCTTGAGTTATGATTCATGTGTTATTTATTTGGACCCCTTACACCCTAACTCACAATATCTATATCCTTTTCCTGGCAGTGATTTGCCCTATAAACCTCAATTTCTTTCTTACATCTGGGTCACTTAGCATTTCTGGGAGAAATAACACCGTTCTGTGCATGGATATAATTACATCTTTATAGCTTTAATAAATTCCATCTCAGCAAGACAATCAGCATTTAGTGGGCATGGCTAGGAGAGAAGGACTTAAGAGCCTGAGCTCTAAGATTAACAGTGCCTTGGCTCCTCTGTTTCCAACATAGGAACTTTAGGTTCTGGAGCATATAACTTAAGGTCCTGTGCCTCAGATTCCTCATCTGTAAACTTCAAATATTATAGCATGTGATGGCAAAGATTGAAATAACACATGCATAATGCTCAAAACAGTGCCTGGAAATAATGTCAGTTATTATAAGCTTGGCAATTTTGTGTATGTGTGTGTGTTATATCCCTTGCCCTGTCCATCCAGGGCACATGTCAGATGCATTCTTCAATCTTGTCTTTCTTCATATGTGTAATAAAGCTTTTTCTTGAAGTGCTGTCTTGACCTAGTTTTGAGGCTAGTAAGTTCTCCTTGAGCAGCTAATTACAACAGTCCACACTCAACCACTTCTCTTATCAGTGTCTCACACTTCCAACCACCATACAAGATCTCCAGTTACCACTGGGCCAGGTACCAGACAACTGGGGACAGCCGCTATGGCTGAGAGCCAGAGAAATTATTCAAATGAGCTAAATGGCAGGAAGCCCTTGAAATCTAGCTAACCCTACCTCACTTGCCATGGATAAGCTGCCCCTTATATTTTCAGCTCACTGTTATCATGTTCCCAGATTGTGCAGCCCTGTAAGGCACCTTTCTGTCATTCACAGCCATAAGTAACAAAGAGTTCTGCCTTCATCTTTTGGATGGTCAGTGTGTTGTGCTCCTTAAAGCATCTTTAAGTCTCGTAAAACAATATGTTCGTCATATAAGCAATATCATATTTGTCTTTCTCTGACTTCACTCAGTATAACAATTTCTAGGTCCATCCATGTTGCTGTAAAAGGCATTATTTCATCCTTTTTTATGGCTGAGTAATATTCCACAGTATATATGTACCACATCTTCTTTATCCATTCCTCTGTCAATAGACAGGTTGCTTCCATGACCTAGCTATTGTAAATAGTGCTGCAATGAACATTTGGGTGCATGTATCTTATTAAATTATGATTTTCTCTGGATATGTGTCCAGGAGTGAGATAGCTGGATCATATGGTAGCTCTATTTTTAGTTTCTTAAGGAACCTCCATATTGTTCTTATAGTGGTTGTACCAATTTACTTCCCACCAACAGTGTAGGAGGGTTCCCTTTTCTCCACACCCTCTCCAGCATATATTGTTTGTAATTTTTTTTGATGATGGCCATTCTGAAAGGTGTGAGGTGATACCTCGTTGTAGTTTTGATTTGCATTTCTCTAATAGTTAGAGATGTTGAGGAACTTTTCATGTGCTTTTTGGCTATCTGTATGTCTTCTTTGAAGAAATGTCTATTTAGATCTCCTGCCTATTTCTTGATTTGGTTGTTTTTGTTTTTGCTTTTTTTGCTATTGAGCTTCATGAGCTGTTTGTATATTTTAGAGATTAAGCCCTTGTCAGTTGTTTCACTTGCAAATATTGCAAATATTTTTTCCCATTCTGAGGGTTGTCTTTTCATTTTGTTTATGGTATCCCTTGCTGTGCAAAATCTTTTTAAGTTGAATTAGGTCACATTTATTTATTCTTGTTTTTATTTTCATTACTGTAGGAGGAGGTGGGTCAAAAAGATCTTGCTATGATTTATGTCAGAGAGTGTCCTGCCTATGTTTTCCTCTAAGAGTTTTATAGTATTCAATCTTACATTTAGGTCTTTAATCTATTTTGAATTTATTTTGTATATGGTGTTAAGGAGGGTTCTAATTCCATTCATTTATATATAGCTGTCCAGTTTTCCCAGCACCACTTATTAAAGAGACTGTCTTTTCTCCATTGTATATTCTTGCCTCCTTTGCCATAGATTGGGTGACCATAGGTGCTTGGGTTTATCTCTGGACTTTCTATCCTGTTCCATTGATCTATATTTCTGTTTTTGTGCCAGTACAGTTTTGATTACTGTAGCTTTGTAGTACAGTCTGAAGTCAGGGAGCCTGATTCCTCTAGCTCCGTTTTTCTTCCACAAGATTGCTTTGACTATTCGAGGTCTTTTATGTTTCCATACAAATTATAAAATTTTTTTGTTCTAATTCTGTGAAAAATGTCCAGCAAAGAGTCTCATCTAGTGAGTCTGCAGGGGTTCTCCAGGTGATCTGATGCACCTGGGGCTAAGACACACCTTGAAAATCACTTCCTTAGAAGGTAAGGCATAACCTCTGAAGTCAAGCTGACCAAACTTACCCCCACTCCACCACTTATCAACTGAGTGACCTTGAGCAAGTGAGTTAATCTCTCCAACGATAAGATTGGTGGGATGATGAAATCAGTGTTTACCTGAGGGAGCTGAAGTGTCATCACCTTCTCCCTTCCAGTGGTCTACTTCTGTTAATAGGATCAAAAACATCAGTGTCTGTGGAGTTGTATGAAAAGTTTTTAACCACACCTGTATCTTACATGAATGCATGTGTCTCTATTGCTATAAAAGTGAAATTTCTACACCAAAAGTTATGTGATTAAGAGTAACTCAATTTGTAGGGCTTCCCCGGTGGCGCAGTGGTAGAGAGTCCGCCTGCCGATGCAGGGGACACGGGTTCGTGCGCCGGTCCGGGAGGATCCCACATGCCATGGAGCGGCTGGGCCCATGAGCTATGGCCGCTGAGCCTGCACGTCCAGAGCCTGTGCTCCGCAACGGGAGGCCACAGCAGTGAGAGGCCCGCATACCGCAAAAAAAGAGTAACTCAATTTGTAGTTGGTAGTGATATCTCAAGTCCTCAAGGTGAATAAAAAGAATTCTTGCAAAGTGAGATAAACTAAATTATTTTCTAACATAATGCCATTAAAAAAAAAAAAGCGGCTTGAATACTTAAAAATTTTAAAGACCTCCAAGATGATGATTGTATGCTGTGGAAGGATGTTCACAATATATTCTTATATGAAAAATCATTTTTGACAAGAAAAATGTAAAACAAAAACAAAAACAAAAAAATGTTCCTTAATTTACCTCAACAGAATGCGTTTTCCTATCCTGAATTTAAAAGTGAATTGTCCAGCATATAATTCTCTGAAGTCTAGTACCACAAACTTTTTCCCAGTCTCAAATCAAAACCACAATAAATTATCACTTCACATTTTTTAAGATGGCTATCATTAAAAAAAAAAAAGATAATAGGTGTTGGTGAGGTTTTTGGGAAATTGGAACCCTAGTACACTGTTGCTAAGAATATAAAGTTGTGCTGCCAAGGTGGAAAACAATATGGAGATTGCTCAAAAAAGTAGAAATAGAACTACCATATGATCCAGCAATTCCACTTGTCTGCGTATATATCAAAAAATAAATAAAATAAAATCACTGTCTCAAATAGATGTCTGCATTCCCATGTTCATTGCAGCATATGCTTAATACAGTAAGTCCCCTACATACAAATGAGTTCCGTGCAGAGAGCTAGTTCATAAGTCCAGTTTGTTCATAAGTCCAACAAAATTAGCCTAGGTACCCAACTAACAGAATCGGCTTTATAGTACTGTACTATAATAGGTTTATAATACTTTTCACACAAATAATATGTACATAAAAAACAAAAAAAGAAAACATTTTTAATCTTACAGTACAGTACCTTGAAAAGTGCAATACAACAGCTGGCATACAGGGGCTGGCATGCACATTCGCATCTTTGAAAGTTCACAACTTGAAGGTACGTATGTAGGGGACTTACTATAGCCAAAATATGGGACAACCCAAATGTTATTTGATAGCTGAATGGATAAAGAAAATGTGGTATATACATGCAATGTAATATCAATCAGCCTTACAAAAGAAGGAAATCCTACCATTTGTGACAACCTAGATAGACCTGGAAGACAGTATACTAAGTAAAACCAGTCAGCCACAGAAGAATAAATACTGCATAATTCCTCATCTGTGAGGCATCTAAAGTAGTCAAAGTTGCAGTAGACAGTATAATGATGGTTGCCAGGAGATAAGGGTAGGGAGATATAGGGACTTGTGCAGTTGGTATAAAGTCACAGTTATACAAAATAAGTTCTGGAAATCTGGGGTACAACACAGTGCCTATAATTAACAATAAGGTAATGCATGCTTAAAAACTGTTAAGAGGGTAGATCTCATTTTACATATTCTTAAAACAAAAAAAAGAAAAAGCAAAAGACACAAGAAAACTTTTGGAGTTTATGGATAGGTTTATAACCTGGGTTGTGGTGATGATAACACAAGTGTATTCATATGCCTAAACTCACCAGATTGTATACATTAATTATGTGCAGATTGTTATACCAATTAAAGCTGGTGGAAAGAAACAACTTATCAAGGGGTAGTTTATCCTGGAAGTTCTTTTCTTACTCCAAGTTTGTACACTTGAATCACCAACAATAAGAGGATAAGAAGTCAGCAGCCATGGTTCATATTTTGAAGAACATGTCACCTCCATAATTAATAATAACCAAATACCTAGAGCTATATAATTACAGTTGTTGAAGATTATAATCTAGAAATATGGACCTTTACAGAAATGAATCTCTGAAATAAATAGAGGTAATATTAAAGAGATGTTCTTCAGTCAGTTGGAACTTAACTTACATTTGCTATAAGAATTCTGGTATCTAGGAACGTTAACATATACAGCGATGCTTGAATGAATTTTTTTTTTCCCTGTTTAGGTGTATTGTAGGCTCAGAGTATGATATTCTGTAAGAAATTCTGAATTAAAATTGTATTTCAACTCACATCTTACATACTCAGAAAGCTTCCATTGAAACCTCGAATGGGAGATGAGGTGAAACCTTTTGTAACGGCACAGATTTTAGAGTGAAAATACTTGGTTGAATCGAGGCTTTACATACCACCAACTGTGGAATCTTGAGCTAGTTACTCAGTCTCTCTGGGGCACATCTGCATTTAATTTGATGAGTGCATTTCTTAAAAGATGATTAAATGAATTAATTATTGTAAAGTCTTCAAAGAGAACCTGACATATTAAGCACTCTATAAATAATTACTCATTCAAAAACATAACTTTTCTTTTTTTGTGTTTTTGTTTGTTTTTGTATGTCCATCTGATTTTTTTTTACTATAATATACCATGCATCATAATAGGTCCTAGAGGACTTTTATTTTACATTCTTCGTTCTTTATTAGTTTGGAACTTGCATATTTTATATTATGGTAAACTGACTTAAAATAAAATCTCGAATACCTCTACTATATCGTTAGCACTCCCCTCAAGTAAGAAAATGATTTATATCTTGTAAAATATAAGGCATATTAAAATGTCACTATACATAATATGATTATTACTAAAATTTTTTTAATAAAAATTTCTGAGTCAATCAAAGTGAGTAGAGTAGCACTAAATAACCTAAGTATAATTTATTATAGCAGTATAGACATAAGGCAATTAGCTTACACTAACCAAACTGTACTAACTAAACTAATTAAATATTTGAATCTTAAACTTAGTTAATAGAATTTGGACAAGGAAACATCTAAAACAATTTTTTATATCTTAAATATTTTCTAAAGAATCTTTTGATAAGTCCTCCCTTATCTCTCCTATACTTTCATTCCAATATCCATATATATTTATGTTTAAATATATAGAGAGGTTTAGTGAAAGAAAAATCAACAGATGTTTATACTTTCAGATAAGAAAATTAAAAATCCATTATGTGTCTAAAATTAAATTATGTGAAGGAATTCTTTTTAACTTTAGATATGCATTATGATTGTAATGGGGACAGTTATGCTTTTCAATAATTAAAGCATTGTATGTGTCATCCCAAATAAACTCTGTTCATTGCTAAATTTCTAAGTGGTAGCAAGAGTAAGTAGTTTATATTCAATATTTAAGAGACTTATTCTAAACTCCTTTATTATTTTTCATTTAGAATTATCATTCTAAGCAGTTATGGTTAAATTTTCAGTACTGTTGTTTTATAGATTTTTTTTCCCTCTGTAAACCATACAGAGCCCACTAACAGAGATAATTACCTGTGAAAGTACATTTTAAAAGAAAAAAGAGATGTTCATAACTGATCTCTAATAAAGCACAGCAAAATGCAGAATTTGCAAGGAGTCATTAGAAACATTTTAGCTGCATTGACTGCATTTAGCTCAATTTTCTAAAACACTTAAAAGAATTTTGTCTGTCAGAGAAGTCAAACTTCATAGCCTAATTTATTATGTGTATTATCTGAACTTTGGTGCCTGTCACTTCATGCATAATAGTATATACTAGGTTCTGCTTTACCAACACTGGCTATAATATCTTACCATATTTTCATGCAAAATTAAGAGTAATTTCAAGGTAGCAGACCCTCTTACGTACTTGATTACTATCCAGGGGCTTCAGGGTACAAAGATGCTTAGAGACAGACATATGCTACTTTAGGAAGCTAAGTAAATAGAAAATAAAGCTCGAATACAAATTAGAAAATTGTCAATACCATGAAAGTTCAGAGGAATAATGTCATTCTGTTGAAAGAGTTCAAGGTGTCTCAAGTGTCATGGGAGAAAACCCTCCGAACCATTGGTCCCCATTGCTGATAGCTCTCTTGCTAATCCATTGATCCTTAAACTGGGTATCCAACATACTCCTGGGGGTACACATGTTATCCAGGGGTTCACAGTCGTGGAGACACTTAGGGGAACCCAAAACATGTATGTATTCTGCTTTAAAACTGGTCTACCTGAAAAAAACACCCTTTTGCCACTTCTTTCCCATCTCTCCTTTCACTTTGAGCTTCTCCCACAATTCAAAAGGAAGTCCCATCTCACACCATCCCAAATCTCTCTATGGTTCTTTGCTTTGTAATTTAAAATACCTGCTTATTTTTGCAGAAAGAAAAAAAAATGGAATAGACATTACAGAAGAGATATTTAGCTAGACCTTAAAAGGATGAATCAATTGAACAACTAGAGTTAAGGAGGGAGACCATTTAAATAGAAGGACTAATTTGTACATCAGGATGGAAGCAGGACATTGTGGAGTGTTTTGATTTAGAGTGAATGTTTGGTTATGAGTTGAATGTGTATACAAGAAGTAGAAAATGAGGTTAGAGTGGTAAGTTGACACCAGATCAAGGAACATTAGAATAATAGGCTAATGAGTTTGGGTGTAATTTGTAAGGCAATGGGAGCTTTATGTGTCATTTTGAGCAGGGAAGTAAAATGATCGAGGGAAAAATAAATAAAAAACAGAGAGGTAACACACAAATTTGGAATTGGGCATGCTTGTGTTTCAGTTCCAACTGTGTAAACGGAAGAAACCTAGCCTCAATTTCCTCATATGTAATATTGACTGGTAAATTATATTTGGGAGATTGATGTGAAAATTAAATGAAATAATGTATGTAAAGCACCTAAGTGCAATGCTGGACAGATTATTAAATTTCAATGAATAGTAGTTAGCCTAACAGCAAGCACTGTGGGGAACAGATTTGTCTTTACAGATACTTCACACAGAAACAGTTAATTAATAATTAATATTAACTAGAGGTAATAAAATTCTGATAAAGCCTGTTGCAGTGGGATTGGGAAGTCAGATATAATGAAGGAAGACTAGAAATGGAAGCTATCTAGAAGATGAGATGCTATAGGGATAATGAAGAAAAGAATGGGAAATGATATGGATATTTTGAAATTTCTTGTCTAGGAAATGTTCCTATCACCCAAAGGTAAAGGATTCAAGAAAAGAAACATTTATGGGATAGATGATTTAGTTTAGAACCTGTTTATTTTGAGGTTGATTTTACAGTGTCAGTGAGATGCCTAGGTAACAGTTGTGGAATTGGAGCTTAGAAGAGAGAGCAGATCTTAAGATAAATTTAGGGCAGTAGCTATGAGGAAAAAAACTGGACAGAGAATTAGAAGTCAGAGGTTAAAATTAAAACTCTGTTTTATCGACTTCCCTAGTGGCACAGTGGTTAAGAATCCACCTGCCAATGTAGGGGACACGGGTTCGAGCCCTGGTCCAGAAGAACACACACGCCGCGGAGCAACTAAGCCCGTGTGCCACAACTACTGAGCCTGTGCTCTAGAGCCCATGAGCGCAACTAGTGAGCCTGCGTGCCACAACTACTGAAGCCCGTGTGCCTAGATCCCGTGTGCCTAGAGCCCGTGATCTGCAACAAGAGAAGCCACCGCAATGAGAACCCTGAGCACTGCAATGAAGAGCAGCCCCCACTTGCTGCAACTAGAGAAAGCCCGTGCACAGCAACGAAGACCCAATGCAGCCAAAAATAAATCAAATCAAATAAATAATAAACAAAAACTCTGTTTTATGATTTCTTAACCTTTTAAAAAGTCCCATAAGCCTCAATTTTATTAAAAAATAACTTCTCAGATTATTATAGCAAAAACAAATGATATATGATATATTGAATGCTTTTAAATCTAAAATGCAATGTACAAGTAATAATGTTAAATAATTATTGAACTCTTAGAATAAGTAAACACACATAGAGAAATAAAGGACTTGGGACACAAAAAGCATAAGTAATGTGTCAAAGGCCTCATGGCTTGGAAGTGGTAGAGCTGGGCTAGATACTCAGGCAGGTCAGGGTCCAGAGGACTTGCACAAAACTACTACTGTTTTGCTTTCAAGTTATCAAGTGTTATATTAAAACTTTCTTCATGAAAGAAAACATATTTTACCTAATTATATCTTTGTGTCCCCAGAACTTAGCAGATTTGTTCACTGTAATGGTAAAATGAATGTTTGATGAATTAATTATTGATCTACATGGAGGTGATATATAAAGCCATAAAAAATAAAGTGTATCAAATGAGTGCATATGGAGAAGTGGAGAGGAGAGGAGAGAAAGGAAATGAGAGGATGGGCAGGAGAGGGGAAGAATTTAGGATTAGAAGTTTGGAGAAGAAAAACATGTGGTGTCCAAAAGCAGATAGAGATGGAATGAGCAAAGAGGGGATTAAGAAACATGAAATTTAGATTTCAGGGAATACAAGAAAGGAAACAGTTTCAAACAGGATACAATTGTCAAAAATATTAAGCTCTGTGGTAAGTCTTAAAAGTTCAAATGGAGAGCTTAACCAGTATAACTTTTGAACCACAGTCTGCCTTAGTAGGGATCTGGCTTTTCTCCTGATCTCCATGTTTGGGAAATCTACCTGGTAATATTCGGCCTCCTTTTCCACCCCTTATTCACTTTTCCCCAATGAAAGGAAGACTGATGATCTGATTTGGAATTTGGGAGAACTTGAACATGTTCAGTTAAGAGTCATTGTCAAACCTTTCCTGACACATAGTTTTTCAGAGCTGAGTAATATACCTGCTCCAATACATAAGCCCTGCAACTGTTCATCTGCATCAGTAAATCTGTATATTTCAGAGGTTAAATATTAGCAAGGCCATTGGGACTGCTTCTCCTAGGGTATGATTTCTACTCTAGGGACAGCATTGATTTTTTTTTTTTTTTTTTTTTTTTTTGTGGTACGCGGGCCTCTCACTGTTGTGGCCTCTCCCGTTGCGGAGCCCAGGCTCCGGATGCGCAGGCTCAGCCGCCATGGCTCATAGGCGCAGCCGCTCCGCGGCATGTGGGATCTTCCCGGACCGGGGCACGAACCCGTGTCCCCTGCATCGGCAGGCGGACTCTCAACCACTGCGCCACCAGGGAAGCCCCAGCACTGATTTTTAATGTCTGTTTGACTCTTGAGTCTACGCCCAATTGATCCCAGCTCAGGCATAGAAAAGATATTATTTATTGAATCCTTCTGAACTCCAACAGTATTGTTCTTAATTCTTACTCCACTTGCCCACCACAGTTGGAGTCCATTCTTTACTAGCTAGATATCTCAGCTCCCACAAAGTATTACTGGTCTTCTTCCCCAAGAATGGTACTGTCATTTACTTAAGCTCTTGTTTCTTACTTTGGGACTGTAATGCTTTACCTCTCTAGAAGTAGCTGACCTAGTGAAGAGTAGTTACTTTAGTAAGCCAGGTCAGGTTTAAAGTCCTAATATCCCCCCATGATGGAGTTTCACAATTTCTGGGGAAACTAACTAGGTCTGAAAGTATCCACAGAACCAGGTCAAACTGAAGACTATCTTACCCACATAGCTAAGGGAAGGACTAGAGATATACAGGAATTTAGAGGCTGAAGACTCATGCAGAACCTGACTATACTCCAATAAAAATTTTTTAAAAAAAGAAAGAAAAACAAGACATGTGAGTCATCAAACAAGGGTCAGGGTCCAAAGCAAATACTTAAAAAAAATCACTGTCAAACCTGAATTTATTGTTTTAATTGCCTAGACTAGGCACACAGGCTGAGATTAAAAGTCTCAGCTCATTCCCCATTGCTCATGCAAAGCATTCTAGAATGCATTATAAGTCAGGATAATTAGGAGATCTATGGAGACATTTGAGATGTAAGTGTTATGAGAGATGTAGAAATAGAAACTGGTGGAGGAGGGAGTTGGAGGTGAGAAAGCAGAAAGAAAATATGGATTGTTTCTCCCTCAACTTGGATATTAATAGAAGGAAGGAGGATATTATAGGATTGAGAGGGATTTGTATTTTAAGAAATATAACACCCATATAGAAAGATGCATTAATCGTGTATGCACAATTCAATGAATTATCAGAATAAATACTGGCAGGTCAAGAAATATAGCATTGCCAGATCCCATAAATCCCTTCATGTCCTCTCTCAATCACTATCTCCTTCTTCCCTCCCAAAGGTAATGACTATCTTTACTTCTATTAAAATTGTTTAGTTAAATCTGCTTTTGAAGTTATATATAAATTAAATTATACAGTGTATTCTTTTGCATCTGACTACTCTAGCTTAACATTATTTGACAGTGTTGTAGCTCAATAATGATTATTGCTGTGTAACATTCCATTGTATGAATGTACACCATAAGGTATTTATGCCTTCTGTTGGTAATAGACATTTCTGTTTAGTATGAAGTAAGTACTGATAAAAATTGATCAAAAATACTGAATTTTGGTGCACGTATAGAAGAATTTCTGTAGGATATATATAGAAATGGATTTTTCAATCACTGGGTAAGAATAGGTTCAACAATAAAAGGAATTTCTATTTTCTTTCTCTATTCCTGAGTTGTTGTACCAATTAATTATCAAGAGGTAATAAATTCAATGATTTCCATGAAATCAATCCCTCCATGTAAATTCCACAATTATTATAATGTAGATCTCTATAATGGTTTTTTTCCCTGAAACTTTGAAGAATATTTGCAGACCTCATTACACTTTACCTTGAAAACTTCAGTGTGCATCTTCAAAGAATATGAACATCATCCTATACAACTAAAATATCCCTATCGTAGCCTAATACAATAATAATATTTACAAATAGTGCTTAATATCAGTTTATATTAAAATCATCCCAAATTTTCTACAAATGTACATTTTAGAGTTTTTGAATCAGAATCTTATCAAAGTTTCAGCATTCAAATTTTGCCTTCATATCAAAGGATATTATCACTGTGCATAGAATTCTGGGCTGAAATTTTATTTTTTTCTTTACTTTAAAGATATTAATCCACCGTCTTCTGGGTACCATAGTTTGTGGTGATAAATGAGCAGTATTGTTGGTTCCTATTTGGTATGTGTCATTCTCTGCTTTCAAGATTATCCTTTTGTCTTTGTTCTCCAGCAATAATACTGTACTATGCATGAGTAGGTTGCTGTTTTATTTTATCCATTTTGGAGTTCACTGAGCTTTTTGAATTTGTAAATGATCCCTTCACACAATTTGGGAATTTATTTGTCATGTATATTCAATATATTCAAATACTGTTTTGTACCATTCTCTCTTCTCCTCCTGGGACTCCAAATTCCACAAATTTTAGAGTTCTGAATATTGTCCCTTGTGTCTTTACACATTTGTTTAATTTTTTAAAATCTTTTTGCTCCTTTTCTACATATCAGATAATTTGCCTAGATCTATCTTCAAGTTCACTGGTTTTTCTGTTATCTCCATTCTACTTTTGAGCTCATCCTGTGAATTTTATTTCAACTATTATACATTTTAGAACTAAACTTTCCATTAGTTTTTGTTTATAATTTCTATCTTTCTGATTTGTTTTCCAATCTTTACATTCATTCTGATCATATTTTTTCTTACCTTATTTAGTATGGTGTATTAGCCACTTAACATCACTTTTGACAATTCCAACATTTGAATCATCTCAGACTTGGTTTTCTTTTCCTAGGAAAATTTGTCATATTTTCTCTCTTTCTTTTTTTTTTTTTGTATGTCAAGTAATTTTAGATTGTTTTCTATAGGTTTTGAATACTTCAGTAGCAACTCTGGCTTCTGATACTGTCCTCTGAAGAGTGTTAATATTTTGTTTTAGCAGGCAGTTATCTTGGCTGGATGGCAAACGCTGATTTGAGATTATGATCAACTCTTAATATTACATTGTATTCATTTTTAGTAAACTGCTTGGAGTTTGACCTGAACATGCATGTTTCAGGGGTTAGTCAAATATTAGATTTTATATATAGAAATTGCTCTGCCCTCTGGCTCTCTCTCTTCAAAACTTTACTCCCAGAAAGACTGAAGTTTTCCTTTCCGTTTCAGCTACCCCTGATAGTACTGACCGCAAACTTGCTCTCAGATCAAAAGTCATAAAAATGGAGAAAGTCATCCCATGCCCATTTCTTGGTATTAGTTCTCTATCTTTATATACCATATCACCTTAAATTTAGTGGCTTAAGCAAGAGATAATTATTATGTCACAGATGGGTCAATAGTCTGGACATGGCTCAACTGGACCTTCTGCTCAAGGTCTCACAAACCTATAACCAAGGTATCAGCCAAAAAATATTTTCTTCTGGAGTGCAGGGTCTTCTTCTTCCATTCGAGTTATTGCTAAATTTAGTTTCTAGCCGTTGTAGGGGTGAAGGCCTCATTTACTCAACTAATGTCCTGAGGTATATTTGGATGGTTTTTAATATTTTACTAATCCAAATAAACTTTTTTAATTGAAGTATAGTTGACTTACAATATCATATTAGCTTCAGGTTTACTACATAGCAATTCAATATTTTTATAGATTATACTACATACAATGTTATTATAAATATTGGCTGTATTCCCTGTACTGTATATTATATATTGTGATATCTATTTTATACATAATAATTACAAATTACTCTTAAACCCCTACCTCTATCTTGTCTCTCCCCCCTTCCCTCTCACAATGGTAACCACTAGTTTGTTCTCTTCATCTGTGAATATGTTTCTATTTTCTTATGTTCATTCATTTGTTTTACTTTTTAGATTCCACATAGAAGTGATAACATACTGTATTTGTCTTCTCTCTCTGACTTATTTCCTTAAGCATAATACACTCCAGGTCCATCCATGCTGCTGCAAATGACAAAATTTCTTTCTTATTTTTTTTTAATGGCTGAGTTATTTATATATATATAAATTTTGTTCTATTTTATGGCTGAATATTATTTCTTATATGTGTGTGTATATATATCTATATAGATATATACATATCTATACATCTCTCTCTCTCTCTCTCTCTATATATATATATATATATATATATATCTCACACATCTTCTTTATTCATTGAAATGTTGATAGATTGCTTCCATCACAGGTTGCTTCCATGTCTTGGCTACTATAAATAATACTGCTATAATCATTGGGGTCCATGTATCTTTTGAATTAGTGTTTTCATTTTCATTGGATATATACCCAGGAGTGTTCTTTTCACTTTACTTATGTTTATTTCTGCATGGAACTTTTTTTTTTTTTCAAAAGTACATATTTAAATCAAGAACGTTGTTACAGTTGTGTGGATTTTTGTAAAAAAGGACTCAACTTCTTTCAACAAATTTCAGCTATGATGGTTAAAACAGCCACATAGTTTAAAGGGCATCATATCACTGTTTTAATCTTGACATACTTACTAATTTGCTTTTAACGGTTTGTATTTTTCTCTTTAAACTATGCTGTTAAAATAGAGTCATCCATCTCTTAAACATTTATTATTATACAAGCAGGAGTTTAACTGGATTTCTCCATAAATAAATAGCTAATATCTTCAAAATTAATTTTGAAGAAATTTATAAAAACAGCTCTTAAAATACTGAGATATTTTACACATAGAAAAGAATTCAGATTAAGTGTTCTGATACAATCACATCAGATGGAAAAACAAGCTTGATGCCCTTTCTGCTCCCCTTTAATCTTAATAACATAATCATGACTTTGAAACAAAAATGACTTGAGCTAAAGTACTGCATTCTTTGTAGGCACTCTTACAGCTAACTGTGTCATATAAGTAAGCTTTTACTTAGAACACAGAGATGATGATTGGCGCTCGAGCTGTAGTTTACTCTAGGATTGGAAGCCATGCACCAGAATAGTACAGCAGAAAATAAAATCTATACGGTCTATAGAAAGTAAAAGGACTGTGTAGCCATCATACCAGCCTTCACTACTCATATGTCTGCACTTACAGATGGATAAAATATATTCTATTTTGTTAATCAACTATGTTTTTGAGGTTTTAGTTTTAGGGAGTAAGTATATGCTACTAGTTGATATACACAACTTATGTCAAACACTGAAAATATTGTAATGAAGAACTTTAGAATTTTTAAAAATAGTCTAAAATTAAACAAAAATTAATTTAAATGGATCAGGAATTTGTTTTCTATATTGATCATATCCAAAACAAATATAAAATAGACTTTAGTTGTCCAGTTTTCCCAGCACCACTACTGAAATGACTGTCTTTTCTCCATTTTATATTCTTGCCTCCTTTGTTATAGATTAATTGACCATAAGTGTGGGGATTTATTCCTTGGGCTTTTGTCATATTCCATTGATCTGTGTGTCTGTTTTTGTGCCTATAGCATACTCCTTTGATTACTGTGGCTTTATAGTAGAGTCTGAAGTCAGGGTGTGTGATCGCTCCAGCTCCATTCTTTTTTCTGAAGATTGTTTTGGCTATTTGGGCTTTTATGTGTTTCCATACAAATTCTAAAATTTTTTATTCTAGTTCTGTAAAAAAATGCCATTAGTAATTTGACAGGAATTGCATTAAATCTGTAGATTGCCTTGGGTAGTATGGTTATTTTAACAATATTGATTCTTCTATTCCAAGAATATGGTGTATCTTTCTATCTGTTTATATCGTTTTCAATTTCTTTCATCAGAGTCTTATAGTTTTCAGAGTACGGGTCTTTTGCCTCATGTAAAAGAATGAAGTTAGAACATTCTCTAACACCATATACAAAAATAAACTCCAAATGAATTAAAGACCTAAATGTAAGACCGGTTACTATAAAACTTCTAGAGGAAAACATAGGCAGAGCACTCTTTGACATAAATCACAGCAATATTTTTTTTGATCCATCTCCTAGATTAATGGAAATAAAAACAAAAATAAAGAAATGGGGCCTAATCAAACTTAAAAACTTTTGCACAGTAAAGGAAACTACAAACAAAACAAAAAGACAACCTACAGACTGGTAGAAAATATTTGCAAAGGATGCTACTGACAAGCGATTAATTTCCAATGTTTACAAACAGGTCATACAGCTTAATATCAAAAAAGCAAACAACCCAATCAAAAAATGAGTAGAAGACCTAAGTAGACATTTCTCCAAAGAAGACATACAGATGACAAACAGGCACATGAAAAGATCCCCAATATATCTAGTTATTAGAGAAAATAAATCAAAACTACAGTGAGGTATCACCTCACACGTCAGAGTGGCCATCATTAAAAACTCTAAAGATAATAAATGCTGGAGAGGGTATGGAGAAAAATGAATCCTCTTACACTGTTGGTGGGAATGTAAATTGGTGCAGTTACTATGGAGGACAGCATGGAAGTTCCTTAAGAAACTAAAAGTAGTCTACCATATGATCCTGCGATCCACTCCTGGGCATACATGCAGAGAAAACTCTAATTCAGAGAGACACATGCATCTCAATGTTCATAACAGCACTATTTACAATAGCCAAGACATGGAAGCAACTTAAACATTCATCAACAGGTGAATGGATAAAGAAGATGTGGTATATATATATATATATATATATATATATATATACATATATACACATACACACACACAATGGAATATCACTCAGCCATAAAAAAACATGAAATAATGCCATTTGCAGCAACAGGGATAGAACTAGAGACTGTCATATTAAATGAAGTAAATCAAAGACAAATATATGATATCACTTATATGTGGACTCTAAAAATAATGATACAAATGAACTTATTTACAAAATAGAAATAGATTCACAGACATATAAAACATACTTATGGTTACCAAAGTGGACAACAGGGAGTGGAGGGGAAGATAAATTAGGAGTTTGGGAGTAGTATATACACACTACTATATATAAAATAGGTAAAACAACAGGGACCTACTGTATAGGACAGGGACCTACACTTAATATCTTGTAATAACCTACAATGGAAAGAATCTGAGAAAGAATATATACATATATATGTGTGTATATGATTGAATCATTATGTTGTACACTTGAAACTAACACAACATTGTAAATGAGCTATGCTTTAATTAAGAATGCTTAAAAGTAGATTTTAACAACAGTTGAATTACATAATAAAATAAATGTGAAAGATTGGTTTCATTTCTCTCAAGTTAAAACTAAAGGTAAATCCTTATACATGTTGACTTTTTGTTCAACTCATCCCCTTTTAGTTTTTACAGAAAAATTCACTCTGAAGTCTTTCTTTCGTTTTGATGGTTGCTTTCTATGGGATTTTGGGAATCTCGGAGAGATAATGTCCTGAATTCCCTGACCTAAGAATATCTATTTCTATTAGTACAAATCAAAACCATTTCTTCCTTTTTCATAATATTATCAGTAAAACCCACTATTTCTCCTACTTTTATAAACCTGTCTAAATGTCTTATTCTACTCTTAGAAAAATCCTTTATATTCACCACATTCTTCACTCCCAATCTGTATCATACATTATATCTCAAGATAAATTTATTTTTTAAAGTGTTATATATGTGTGTACATATTTAAAATATGATCAATCATGACATCATAATTTTATGCAGTATTTATAAATATAAATTACATATCAATAAGAAATATTAAATCATATAATTTTGGGTGATCAATACATAGCATTTATTATTAACAACTAGGGACTCATATGTGTGTGTTAGAATACTCTATCACAATTGATGTTACTTTTTCCTTTATATCATCAACATTAATTGATGACTCTTTATATCATCAGTTTATTCTAATTGACCATCATCACTTAATTTTTGAAGACCAAATGGTCATAATCTGCACAGTGGATCATCTTTTTGTCTTTTTTCTACTACTTTTTACTGCTACTACTTCTCACCCCAGTTATTTGTGTACTTATCTGTGGTATGTGACAATTCCAAGAGAGTTTAGTTTTCAATGAATTTTTCCAGCCTGAGACATGGAATCAGGTATTCTTACAGGAATTTTGGTCCCTTTTAGGTCAAGTTTGCCAATAATAAAACATGTACATGTATATCAACTACTTTATTCTATTGTGTATTCATATCTACTACCCTTTGAATTTTGGTTTAGAATTATAAATTTGATTGTTAAACTCTACTAATGAAAGTTTTCATTTGAAATTACTGTTATGTGCAAAAAATCACTTTTCATTACACAGTGTGAGCTTTTGGGGCCATGTTTTTCAGCTCCCAAGTAATGGGCTCAAGCCAAAACTCTAAAATGACACCAAGGAGAAAAACCTTTTTTAAAAAATTTTGATATTGAACCTCAGAGAATAACTTTTTTCATAACCTTTTCTTTGCCAATTTTTATATCATGTACTCACCTTCACTTTATCCCAGCAAGCAAGATTCCAGCCAAGCTTTCTCAAAATAAGTTTGAACCTGAAAACAAAACCAAACAAAGAATCGTGATTTAAAAGCACTCAATTTATAATAACACTGTAATTTAACTATCTTGAGACAGTAGCAATCACTATATTTGAGAAATATGAATTATCCTGAACATTAAAAAACCAGAGTATTTTAGCTTCTTGTAGTTTGAGTCCAATTATTTCCACTGGCTAGAATTTAGAATGATGTTTTTTCTGAACACTAATAATTAATTTAATTATCTCCCCACTCATTTGCAGAAATCCCAGCATCCCAAAGCCAAGTTTACTTGTCAGCAAGTATATTCGAAACATATACTTTAAAGCAGAGTTACTAATAGCTACAAAAAAAGCCTCCCAAAAGTAATTTATAACCAGCACAATCAATATTAAATTACATAAACTTTTGAAGTTATTTTTTTTCATATAACCTGTTTCTTTTAGAATTTCTCCAATGATATGATCTGTCAATGCAGTTCTCTAAATTTTACCATCTACCATCACCTACCCCAACACACACTTCTAAAACTTCTATCCTCAGTCAAATTTTCTGTGTTGTAAAGTCTCTATCCTATTTAAAGTTCATGGAATTCGCTTCTATTTTTCCTTCAGAACAGAATCCTTTGTAAAAGTGCCAGGACATTTTCTTGCTGCCCTCTTGGATCTCCGCTTTACTTCAACTTTCACAGTCAGAGGGATACTGGCCTTGAACCTATGAAGCAGAAACAGTTTATAACCCTTGGGCTTATAAAGCACCTTTCTAATGTGATTAAAACCATTACCTTTCCAGACACACCTGGTTTATCACCATGATGTCTTTAGTGACAGTGAGATCTTCCAGACATCATAGTTTTTACACCGTGCATTATCATCCTGTATCCCTCAGATCTAGAAAGAGGAGTAGAAGTCTTTTTCTCATTTTGTCTTCCTATGCTGTTTACACTACTGGAAGAGCTCCCACTTCAGCTGGAATAGCAATTTCCTATTTACAACAGATTCTAGGATTGCCTGGGAGAAATTTGCACAATGAAAACCATTATTCTTTTATATCCTATAATAATTTAGATTGGTGTTGTATAGAAATTATAAGTTATTTTGAAAAATGTTCATCTTGACAATAATGACTCTTCTCCTTTCAAAAATACGGTATATATTTTCCATTCATTTGGGTCTTTTTATATATCTTTTGGTAAAGTTTTATAGTTCTTACTTACTGTTGCTGTCAGGTCTTTTTCATATAACACTTTTAACTTAAGCTTATTTTTACATTTAAGTGTATTATAAAATTGATCAATGTAAATAGATTCTTTTTTTATTCCAAATACTAATTAATTATTGCTACTATAGAGAAATAAATAGGAAGTTTACTCATTTTTATGTTGTTTTTTGGTACAATCTCCTTGGTGTACTTTTTCCCAATTATCGTATTATGTTTATTGCATCTTTGGATTTTCTAGGTGGAAGATTTATTATTTATAAATAATGATAGTTTCATTTCTTAATTTCCAATATTTATATATATTTAATTTATTTGTGTATGTTGCATTGACAATGACTGTAGTACAAGGCTGAATAATAACTGTGATAGTGAGCTCTGAGTTTCTAGTAAATGACATTTATAGAGTTAAGGCATATCCCTCCAATTCTTTGTTTACTGAGAGATTTCTTATGAAGAAATGGTGTGTAATCTTCTATTTTTTTTTACTATGTGTGTGTATATATATTTATATATATATATATTTCTTTTTTAATTCTTAGATGTATAGATCTGCATAAATATATTTTCAGAGTCAGGAAAAAAAGCTGATCCTGGTTGATTAGGCAAAAAGAGATTTTATTAAAAGGATATTTAAATTCAGCAAGTTCACAGGATAAGTAGAGAAAGGTTGCAGGATGCAAGATCAATGTACAAAAGTGATTGTATTTCCACACACAAGCAGTGAACAATACAAAAATGAAATTAAGACCACAATTCCATTTGCAATTGCATCAAAAAGAATATAGCACTTAGAAAACATTCAACAAAAAAAGTGCAAGAAAATTACAAAACTTTGATGCAGAAAATAAAGGAAGATCTAAATAGGTGGAGAGACATTCCATGTTCATGCTTTGGAAATCTCAATGTACTAAAGGTAGTAATTCCCTTAAAACTGATCTATAGATTAGAACAATTCCTATGAAAATTCTAGCAGAGTTTTTGAAAAAAATTGGCACCAGATTCTACAATTTATATGGAAATGCAAAGCACCTAATAACCAAAACAATTTTGAAAAAGAGCAAGTTTTCTGATTCTGCATGTAAGAAGTTGAATGTCGCCACTTAGTCTTTAACAAGTAAACAGCTGAACATATTGAAAAATCAAAAACACTTCCTGGATCCATAAGAGAAGAGAAGACACAAGGCACTGCTGCCTCCATGATTGGAGAGACAGACAAGGGAATGCAGGGAGTCATGGCTTGCTAGCTAGAGGCCTGTTGATTTTATTGATCTTTTCAAAGAACCAGCTTTTGGTTTCACTGATTTTCTCTCTTGATTTCCCATTTTCAATTCCTGTGATCTGCTGTAATATTCATTATTTCTATTCTCCTGATTGCTTTGCATTTAACTTCCTCTTCTTTATTTTAGTTTCCTAAGGTAGAACTTTGGATTATTAATTTTTGAATTTTCTTCTTTTCTAATATATGCATTCAATGCCACATATTTCTCTCTAAGTACTGCTTTCTCGGTATACCACAAATTTTGATAAATTGTGTTTTCAAATATTTAGTTCAAAATATTTTCAAATTTCTTTTTATATTTCTTCTTTGACCCATGTATTAATTGGAAGTATATTGTTGGATCTCCATATATGTTGGGATTTTCTAATTATCTGTTATTGATTTCTAGTTTAATCCCATTGTGATCTGAGAACAGACATTGTATGATTTCAATTTTTTTAAATTGGTTAAGGTGTTTTCTGTGGCCCAGAATGTGCTCTATTTTGGTGAATGTTTCATGTTAGCTTGAGAAGAATGTGTATTCTGTTGTTGGATGAAGTAGTCTGCAGAGGGCAATGATATCCAGTTGATTGATGGTGAGTTCAAGTGTCCTTACTGATTTTCTGCCTATTGGATATGTGCATTTGTGATCAAGGGGTGTTTAACTTTCTAACTATAATCATGGGTTCATCTATTCTCTTTGCAATTCTATTATTTTTTTTCCTTCCCATAGTTTATCCCTTTGTTATTAAGCACATGTACAGTAAAGATTAAGGCTTGATCTCCTGTATATATTTATACCAGTTCCATATGATAATGGAATGCTGCTATACACATTCAACTTTATGGCTTGGTGGATCAGATAACACCCACTTCATAACGAGCAGCTCAGGCTGCATAGTAACTTGGTGGCCCATGGTTCAGTATTTAATCTCTACTAAGGCTCAGTGGAAAGCTAAAATCTGTTTCTCAAAGGGAGAGTAGTTATCCACAGAGTATGGTAGGGCTTTGCTACAAAATTATAAGGGTCTGTATTGTGATTCACCTATACGGGCTTGCCAAAGTCTCCAAATTTTGTCATCAATGTCATGGACCAGTGTGTTACCTTGTGGAAGAAAAAAGCAATCAAGATCCCTATGAGGTAGAGGAGTGAAGGTATATTGCTTCTTTTGCCAGCCAAAAGCAAAGTGTATCTGGTGAGCCTTATTGACAGGGATGGAGAAAAAGGCATTTGCCAGATCTGCATACCAGGTACCAGGGGATATGTTAATTTGCTCAAGCAATGAAACCACATCTAGTTCAAGAGCTATAATCAGAATAACCACATCTGGGTAAGCTTATAATGATCCACTGTTTTTTTTTTTTTTTTTTTTTTTTTTTTTTTTTTTTTGTTCGTTTCTGTGCGAGGGCTTTCTCTAGTTGTGGCAAGTGGGGGCCACTCTTCATCGCGGTGCGCGGGACTCTCACTGTCGCGGCCTCTCTTGTTGCAGAGCACAGGCTCTAGACGCGCAGGCTCAGTAGTTGTGGCTCACGGGCCCAGTTGCTCCGCGGCATGTGGGATCTTCCCAGACCAGGGCTCGAACCCGTGTCCCCTGCATTGGCAGGCAGATTCTCAACCACTGCGCCACCAGGGAAGCCCTGATCCACTGTTTTATGCCAGATGCATCAGTTTTCTGCACAGGTTAAATTGGTGAGTTGAATGAGGATGTGATGAAAATCAGCACGCTGCATATTTCAGGTCCCTCATGGTAGGCACTAATCTTTGTGATCACTCTAGGAATGTTGTATTGCCTTTTATTTACTATTTTTCTAGTAAATGAACAATAGAGAAAGTTCTAGTAACTTCCAATTGCCCCTTCCCATTATAATAGTCCTACTTAACAGGTTAGGCAACCAATGTTTGGATTCTGCCAGTTGCTGAGTATAGCTATTCAAATTATTCATTCCCAAACTGGGAAACTGGGAAAATTAACTTCAGGATGGGTTCAGTGACCTACTGGGCTCACTGTGAGACTGACCGGAGGTAAAACCTCATTGATCACCTGACCTCCATAAGCCCTTACTCTGACTGGTGGACCACAGGGACATTTTGGGTCCCCTGAAATGTGTCAGCTGAAAGCCAGTTGTCCCTAAAAGGTCTGATTAATTTATTTACCCCAATGCACAGTTAGCTTGGTAAAAGGCTATAGAGCACTTTGGGGAAGACTGTAAGAAAGAGTAACAGTATAAAAAACTTCAACCGTATACCAGGATCCTTCCTTAAAGGAACTCAGCCTCCCCTTCTTTCAAGGAGTTCTGGGTCTGTAAACTGAAATCTGGGAATTGATTGAGGGGACATTTCTGTTTTGATAATTCAGGTAAATCTCATGTTCACTTGACCTAAAACATTTCTATTTATATAGATCATGTAGGAAGTTAGTAATCTTTCTATATATTCCACTTTTAGGAACACCATGATCAACTAGCCAAAACCATAGATCTGGGTGTCAGACTACTATGATTGATATTTTGATTCTCTTGTCCACTGTGGTAAGCACAAGCACCTTGTCTTTGGTGGTTGAGTGCAGTCACTTAGTCCCTGCCCCCTTGGGATTCAATTACTCTTCTTGCATCTAGGTTTCCCAATTCAGTGGCCACAGTTGTTACTGTAAGGTCTGGCCTACAAAGAAGGGTGATCACAGAACTCTTCAGTGATGCTGGAGTTCCACTCATAAAATTATTTTCACAGTCATGGTGAAAGGTATTTCTTATGGATCGTCCCAGGTTAGATGAGTAGGTCTTAAATGACAAATGCACTCTAATGTTTCCATTTCCATAAGCCTTTGAATCCCTTCATCTACATTAAATTGTGGGAGGTTGGGCATTTCCATGTCACTCACAGTGGGTCCCCTTTTGATCCAAGTTTCAACTAACCAACCAAGCAAACTGTTAGAGATTTTTCTAACTTCCTTTCCAACTGCAACATTAAATGCAGAATCTCTACTTAGTGGACCCATGTCAATAAATTCAGCCAGATCCATCTTTATGTTTTTCCCACCATTATCTCACATACCTAATAAACCCATTCCCAGCATATGCCCAGATTTCTATCCGTATAAACTTGAAAATTCAAGTAGTTCTTTTGGAGTGTAGCATAATTCCTCATGGATCATACTTTGTTCCTCAACTTTAGGGGCCTGCTCTGACTTGAATGGAGTTATAGGTCTAGAAATAAAGAGAAGCGGTGAGGGTGGGTCCCGAGAAGAATCAGCATTGTCTTGCAAGGCAACAGCCTCAGGGAGCCTTTATAGTTTCTGCTGGCATTGCAGGGTTAATCTTCTCTGAGGGGAGCAGGGGAGCTACCTCCATTGGGGATCGAGAGTCTACTTGTCCTAGGGCTAGAGAGGCTAGTAGAAATACTGACAAAGGATTATCAGAATTTAGGGGCTCAGTGTCTGCAGCTTTATCAGGATTTTTCCACATGTCCCCTTTACAGCTTTCAGGATTCCATTTTTTTTCCAATCATTGCCCTCACTTTAGCAGTAGACACCCTGTGAAGCTGTGAATTCAATTTGGATTGTAATTCCACCACAGACAGGATGAGATTCTGGGTTTGGTTTTCATTCATGTCAGCTCTGTGGCTCCAGGAAATAAGGTCTCTTTCAAGGCAGGTATTTTTGTACCACATCATTTATTTCTAGAAACATTCTATGCTCTTAGTATTACTTGATATTTTACTTCACAGTTGTTCCTTATATACCTTTGACATGTTGTTATCTGACTCCTTGTGACTCTTTTTTCTCCTCAGAGTTCTTTGCTTTACTCTTTTTATTTAACCATTTTTCTTAAGTGGGGTTGAGGTGAAGTGTTGGTATCTCTAAATAAGTACCTAAGAGGCCGTCTGGAGGCTATTTGTAATTTGTTTTAGAACATGGACTATTTTCCTTTTTATTTTTCTTTTTTATCTGAAAAGTGACTCAATAACTAGAATGTCAGCACTTTCCAAATCCATAGAACAGGCTTAGCCCAGGATTTCATGTTATCAACAATACCCGCTATAATTTATGGGTAATACAGCTAGGGCTTCTGATATTAGGGAAGAGAAATATATTCACAGTTCAGGTCTTTTGCAAATGTGGCATACAGTAAAGGAGAATATTGTGTGTGTGTGTGTGTGTGTGTGTGTGTGTGTGTGTGTGTAATTGTGTGTGTTGCTGTGTATACTGCAAACGTTATACCTGTTCTCAATGGAAATGACACAGTATGTTCTGCCCAAATAAGGCCATGACTAATCTCCCTTATAAGAATATTTCTTCTCACTGTCTCTCACTCTCTCTAGCTCATTGCTGTATGTCTTTGATTTTGTCACATGTGTATCCCGCACATTTTCTTTTGATTTCTTCCAATGAAAATTATGAATCTAAATCTATTTTAAAATACTTACCAAATAGTCTCTTATGTTTTATTTATTTAATTCATAAAAGGTTTGGTATCAAAACTAACTTGTTTTCAAGAATACAAAACCAATATGGTTTCTCTCTTATTACATTCTACATTTGAAGTTTATAGACAGTGTTAAGACATATTTTCTATTTTCTGAAATGATTATTTTACTCCATTGACTCAAACTCACAGAGAATTTTCCATTGATGCTTCTAAGTAATTTACTAAAATTTATACTAGATAATTTAGATAATAATACTTCTATTAGAATATTAAGATAGAGGACTGAGATAGGAATTTGTTTCTCATAGTACTGTATCTGATAAGACTGAAAGTGACTGACACATTGCTTTTCATGAAAATTGATAATATATGTTTAATCGAGTCAAATGTGTGTTCCAACACAGCATTAAAGATACAGGATTTGCATCTATGCCTTTGCAGAGTCACAAGTATAATAAAAATATGCCTACTCTTAAGACTAAAATGTTTATTTGCACTCACCAGTCCCCTCCTTTCTTGAATTAAGTTACTCAGGAAATAAAATAAATAAAGGGCAACCTGACATATATGCCTTCTACGTGAAAATATTATTATATTGATTTTGTTTCCTGTGCAGTGACTGTTTATTGTAAGTGTAAACCAGCCCTACAGACTAGAATATTTCTTTACACAGGTTGATATATACTCTTACCAACACTCCCTTGACAATGGCAAATTCAGTGTTTGCAATCCAAGTCATCCAACACTATTATGTGAGAATCTTTACTTTAGTATCTCCTTTGTTCATCTTGCCATGGTTTCTTAAGATACTATAATTCTCAATTTGCAGGTTATTTTTATTGAAGGGAAAAGGTCAACAAGCTGTACCTAAATGCTTTCATTTGCTTCTGTTCCATGTTCATATACTTCTAGAAATATGTACATCATGGTCTGTTATTTTCCATTGAAATTTGAATAAGAAGATCTAATTTGCATCAATGAAATTTAGATTGAACAGTAAGAAAGTTTTAAAAGTTATAAGATGGAATCATACTACAAAGAAAAGTTTTATATGTTTTTTGTATTACATGGAAATCAATATATGGTAAATTTTATTTAGTGGTGGTTACAAAAATGCAAATGATTCCTTTTAAAGACGTCCTAAAATTTTTAGATGGAAAGATTGCTACTTAAAAAAATTATTTAGGGGGGCTTCCCTGGTGGCGTAGTGATTGAGAGTCCTCCTGCCGATGCAGGGGACATGGGTTCGTGCCCCCGTCCAGGAAGATCCCACATGCCGTGGAGTGGCTGGGCCCGTGAGCCATGGCCGCTGGGTCTGTGCGTCCAGAGCCTGTGCAAAAAAAAAATTATTTAGTCACTTCACTATCTACAACAGAAAGTAATATCTTTTTTATTCCTCTTGAAAAAACAATTTTAAAAAGATTATAACCTATGTTTTAAGATTATAACAATCGTTAAAATTCTTAAAAATCAAACCTGGAAATAATTTTCCAATATTTCAATATAATTTATCACACTTTTTACATTTTAAAAGAGAAAAATTTTAATAAAAGTGTAAAAACTTTATCTCTTTGGGTTTTGGTATAGAAAGACTATTATGTTTTTTCAACTACATGCCTGATTATTAGATCTTTTATTTCTTAAATTTTGACAAAAAAATTTGAGTTCCCCCTTATGCCTAACTGATCTATTTTTATATTTTTTAATGTTTCTTTATATTTAAGAGATATTTTATAGGCATATTTTATCACATTTTGAAATTAAGGATCCCAAATAAATATTTATAGCTATCTCAACTCTTCTTAATTTTTTCTTTCTCAAAATATGCCTGGTGACTTAACAAATATTTTATGGGACTTATAGAACATGATGTAATATTCTGGGGATAACAAAGAATTAAATACAAATTTGGGCTTAGGATATAAAAATAATTTTCTTAAATTTTAAAATGTTTTAAATTTTAAATTTCCATAGTACTAGTACTAGTCAAAATTTAGTAATGCCCAAAGAACGTAGTCAAATTAGCTGAAATGATTTTTGATAATATCTATGTATTTATATATACATGTATCCATTTCTCTCTCTTCCCCCTACCTCCCTGCCTCTATCCCTCTCTCTCTCTCTCCCCCTCTGTCTCTCTCGTTCTCATCTATCTTTGGCCACATTTTCCTCACTACGTTTTTTTCCTCTCTTCACAAATCTAATAGTTCAAATCGACATGACGTGCATTCAAGGAAAAGTTGTCACTCATTAGTAGAATAATGACAGAATTCAATTTTAGAAGAAAAAATAATTAGTAAAAATATTTCTATATGAACATATGGCAAAAATGAGATGGAGTCAAAGTGGACTTAAATCAGTTTAACGTTGTCTAGCAAATCACTCAGTGTTGGTAATAAAAGCAGAAAGTAATTATACTATCATAGTCAACTAAGGTATAGAAGGCAAAGATATTACTGTATATTGCATAGAAAAATTGTAGTATTTTATAAAGTCTAGTGTAGTGTATTATGATAACATAATTGTAAGCTCCTTTATCTTATTTGAGCCCATCAATGATCTTTTAAAGTTTCTAGTATGGAATTTTTCAAATATACACAAAAGTAGGAAGTATATGCTAATAAACCTGCAAATAACTAACATCTACATGCTAGAATTATTGATATTTTTAATCTTGTAATTTTATTCTATTTCCTTCTTTTATTTTCCATTGTAATTAAAATACACAATTGTAGCATATACTTAAAATAAAAATTAATTAAAATTTTTCCTGTTTGAAAAAGCTAAGTTACATGGAACTCATTATGGAGAACTCATATCAGAGTTCTCCAAATGTTGAGATATATTCTGAATACATAATTTATGGTCAAATAAAATAAACTTAACAATTCTTCAATAATTCAAATCAAGTATTAAATCTATATTTAAGTTGGACAAATATTACCCTGGCATTTGGTTAAATGCCTAAACTATGATGATTCAATAATGGTGAGCAGCATCCTTAAATTAGTTCAATTTGAAGACAGTATAGCAGTCACTATACTGCAATTAAATTTGTTTAGAAAATTAACTTGAAATAAATGGACCATTTTCTGGAAAGGATGTGTTTTATTTAGTCTGATAACTGTAAATGTTTATTAAAAAAAACTGATTGAAAGAAAAGTCATTAATTAATGTATTTTGCCATATTGGAAATGAAAAATTCAAGGGAAAGAATGCCCATTATCTGTGCCCTTTCCTTTCACACACGGATGAATCTCTTTACCCTGGAGTTAGAAGTCTCTTCTTTGAAGTATTTCTACATTCTGCCAAACCCTTTGCTCTGTTTTCAAAGTATACACAGTTTTTTTTATTCTGCAGTGTCCTTTAGCCATTTTGAAATAAATATAAAAACTTGAATTCATACAGTGCCTATCAGGCACAAACCCCATGGCATGCCATAGATATTAATTAATTGAATCTCATAAGCCATATGGTGATATACACTGTCTAATTCAAGAGCACAGCTACTGTTTTTTAGTGACTCCTAGAAAATCTAGGCCCTTAACTGTATTCTTTAGATTTTACTGGGTTTCAACTGGCAGACAGGCTAAGCTAACGAAATAAAACAAACCAGAATTTGTGGTGGGGGGGCGGTTTCTCCTAAATTTACATTAATGGTATAAAAAGCTTTGACTTCCATAAAGGGTGCTCATTGTCTTATGGATTTTTTTTTCAATACTATTGCCAGATTTAAATCATTCATCTTACGTTTTTTTTTTTTTTTTGCTGTACGCGGGCCTCTCACTGTTGTGGCCTCTCCCGTTGCGGAGCACAGGTTCCAGACGTGCAGGCTCAGCGGCCATGACTCACGAGCCCAGCCACTCCGTGGCATGTGGGATCCTCCCGGACCGGGGCACGAACCCATGTCCCCTGCATTGGCAGGCGGACTCCCAACCACTGCGCCACCAGCGAAGCCCCTCATCTTACGTTTTATATAGCTTCTTGATATGAAGAAATATCATTTCAAAGTTAGTTAGCAAAAATCTTCCTTATTATTCTATACCACAAAAATTAAAATAAGATATATTTTTCCAAATATAAATGACTGTGTTTGGTAATTTTATAATGTTACAGATAAACAATAAATCCCCTCTTGCCTTAATGACTCATGCATATGTCAGCATAGAATATTTAACAAACCTTTATTCTCCATGTTCCAAAAGATTTGAATTAGAGAGGTTTTGCCTTAAGTTACAGTTGTGAAGATAGAAAAATCCTAATTCATCCCCATTTGTGAAATAACTTTTTTTTTTTGTTTGCATGATCATTGGCTGTTCATTCCTCCTCAGATGTGCTTTAAAAACAAAAACAAAACAGAAATGACATTTTTTTTTTTTTTAAGTTATGACTATTTGAGAGTCTGGAGTGACATACCATCTCCTAAGCCAGAGGTGGTTACATGGTGGGAACTGCCTATCTTTTTACCTTTTCTATATTTCCCTTCAATAAACCTAATGTTCCATGATAGATACTAATAGCTAAAATTTAGTGAACAATGTGTCTGGCATTTTGCTGAAATCTTTATACATCATCTTTTTTTTTTTTTGGGGGGGGGGTACGCGGGCCTCTCACTGTTGTGGCCCCTCCCGTTGCGGAGCACAGGCTCCGACGCGCAGGCTCAGCGGCCGTGGCTCACGGGCCCAGCCGCTCCGCGGCATGTGGGATCTTCCCGGACCGAGGCACGAACCCGTGTCCCCTGCATCGGCAGGCGGACTCGCAACCAATGCGCCACCAGGGAAGCTCTATACATCATCTTATTTAATTTTCACAGCAATCCTATTAGGTAGGATAAGTTTATAAATTAGGAATCTAGAGACAAGGAAGTAAAGCACTTTGCCTATGATCACATAACAGGCAGATAGACGTAGGTAGATAGACTGATAGATAGACAATAGAATAATAGACTCTTAAGTCTTTGTTGTTTTTGTTTTCTGTTTGTTTGTTTTTGTTTTCACCGCCCTGGCATTGCAGGACATCCAGCAACTCTAGTCCTGACTACTGTAAGTCAGAAGGGCTTCCCCAGTCACTGAAGACAAAACCTTCTTGGTTTCATTAGATTCCAAAAACTTCCCTCAGGAGCAAGACCAACTCACTAAGAACCGTTGCCTCTGGAAAAGAATTCAAAACATTCTGAGGCTCTTATTTCTGTCTTTTATCCTCAACTTGCCCTTTTTAGGGTTTGAGTGGTATTTTAGGAAGTAAAACAAAAATAATAACTAATCCTGAACTAAGTCAAGGGTTCCTTCCTTAATTCTCCAAGGCAGAGGTATCTGCTCCTTCCTTTGGGATCCACACTGTGTTGTTCACTGCTCTCATACCACTTCCAAAGCTGACAACAATTCACCTGTTTGCATTTATGTTTCCTCCATTAGAACAAAATCAAATTCATTCACTTTCACTTTTTTTTTCCCCCTAAGAGCTGAAAATATTTGGGAATGATCTCAACCTCTTTTTTTTTTTTTTTTTTTTTTAAAAA